>NC_070589.1:35262414-35372414 GCF_027409825.1 Scomber japonicus
TACAGGAAGTTACAGAAATATCCCTATACACAACACATCACTGTTCAATATTATTGTGCTGTAAATTAAAGGAAAGGTTTACTGGGAGCAGTGCTAGTTGTACTGGGAGCAGTGCTGGTTGTACTGGGAGCAGTGCTGGTTGTACTGGGAGAAGTGCTGGTTGTACTGGGAGAAGTGCTGGTTGTACTGGGAGCAGTGCTGGTTGTCTTGGGAGCAGTGCTGGTTGTATTGAGAGTAGTGCTGGTTGTACTGGGAGCGGTGCTGGTTGTACTGGGAGCGGTGCTGGTTGTATTGGGAGCAGTGCTGGTTGTATTGGGAGCAGTGCTGGATGTATTGGGAGCAGTGCTGGATGTATTGGGAGCAGTGCTGGTTGTATTGGGAGCGGTGCTGGTTGTACTGGGAGCAGTGCTGGATGTATTGGGAGCGGTGCTGGTTGTACTGGGAGCAGTGCTGGTTGTACTGAGAGCTGTGCTGGTTGTATTGGGAGCAGTGCTGGTTGTATTGGGAGCGGTGCTGGTTGTACTGGGAGCAGTGCTGGTTGTACTGAGAGCTGTGCTGGTTGTATTGGGAGCAGTGCTGGTTGTACAGTCTAACAGCTGCACGGAGGAAGGACCTGCTATATTGCTCCTTCACACACTTTGGATGAAAGAGTCTCTGAAGGAGCTCTGTAGAGCAGTCAGTGTGTCTTTCATGGCTGGGAGTCGTTGTTCATCAGAGAAGAAGCTTGTCCATCATTCTCCTCTCTCCCAGGACAGAGTTGGCCTTCTTTTATGAGTTTGTCCAGTCTCCTCTTGTCCCCAGCTGAGATGCTGCTGCCCCAGCTGACCCCTCCCCTCAAAGATAATGGCTGATGCCAACACAGTGTAATAGAATGTCCTTAGGAGCCCCATGTACACCAAAAGACCTCAGTCTCCTGGGCAGATAGAGTCTGCTCTAGCCCTTCTTATAAAGTGCAGTGGTGTTGTCTGTCCAGTGCAGTTTATTGTTGAGGGGAACACCCAGCTACTTATCAACAATCTGAAATATAAGACCAGCTGCTGACATTACAGGATTTTAATGGACAGTTAAAGATGTGTGTTGTGAGATCTAGTATTGTATTGAGTATCGATTTAATTTATTGAAGACTGAAGAGGCTTGTTCTTTTGCTTGCTTACATGTGATGTGGGGAGGCTACGAAGGGAATCGGTGGCAGCAACCCTTTGATTTAATCTGAGCTCATTGAGATCTGAACAGATGAAATTGTTTTGGACATTAACTATTTAAGTTTAGAGCCTCCTAGTGGCAGTTAAACGTTAGTGCAGATGATGTTAAGTTTCACTTTCTTTTTTGGCCTCCATTGCCATGCGGCAGCGTAGTGTTGATGTCCACACGGATTTGTTCTGCTAAACCTTGAGGCTTGTTAAACGCATTGTCGGTGAGTAATGTTTGCATTGAAGGTAGATTTAATCAGAAAGAGGATATTTTGAGTTTGTGATATATTTGTTACTGTGTATAGCTTAAAGACAATTAGCGTAACTTTTCTTTTGTGCTCATTTACCCTTTTATGTGCAATGTGTAATTCATATATATTATTTCTGTATCTTTTCAGTTTTACAAAAAAGAATACCATCTCAAATAAATCTCAAAAACGGATCCTGGTCCTCCTGTTTGAGTGGTGTTATGTTTAAGCTGACTGGATAGCTAGGGAGCTCTAGTAAGGCCAGTACAGTAAAACGACAGCATAACAACAAGTTCAAAAACAACAAGAATATCCACGTGGAGCATTCCTCATCTCATATCAGGCAGTCATCAACACACTTTCAGTAATTATGGAAGGGAGCCAGCACAGTTACAAAAGTCTCGAACAACATGAAGAAAATGAGGCAGGAAAAGAGAAACAAGAAGAAAATGAGGCAGGAAAAGAGAAACAAGAAGAAAATGAGGATCTTCAATCACAACACACTCGTTCAAGTAGATCATCTGTCAGTTCAAGAGCCAGTCTGGCTATTGCTAGAGCACGGGCAAAGGCCGAAGCAGCTCAGGCCAGAGCAGCCTATACTAAGAGGGAGATAGAGTTAAAGGTCGAACAGGCTCGCCTTGAAGCTACCTTTCAAGCTCTTCAAGTGGAAAAAGAGAGAGATGCCGCTCAGGCCGAAGCAGACATTTTGGAGGCTGGTTTGATGGATGCTGCTTCAGGAAGTGCAGTCAAAACTCCTGTTCTTCTCCCACCTCAAAATAGCAGGCAGCGCACCGAAGATTATGTGAGAGATCTAGCTCATGTAAAGTCAACGCCACCACAAATTGAGGAAAATATGGAAGAAGCAAAACCATTATTACACACATCCAATATTAAAGGCAAGAGGGAAGATGAACACCATAATGATGGTTACGGAGCCCTTCCTTTGGAAATCAAACATCAGGTGGACCAAGCTGGACAAATTCCTCATATTCAACATAAATCTCCCACTTACCTGCACAGAAATTCATGTCAGTCAGAGTATGACAGAATCCCAACCACTTATGACCTTGCTAAGTGTCTAGCTCGCAACCAGCTCATCACAACAGGCCTAATCACCTTCGATGAAAGACCAGAAAATTATTGGGCCTGGAAGTCATCTTTCCAGAGTGCCATTGCTGGATTGGACCTGACTTCTAGAGAAGAGCTTGACCTCCTCAGTAAATGGCTTGGTAGAGAGTCTTCAGAACAGGTTCGCAGAATAAAGGCAGCCAACATAAGAAACGCACCAGCTGGACTTGTTATGGCTTGGGAGAGGTTGGAAGAGACATATGGCTCTCCTGAAGCCATCGAGCGAGCTCTCTTCACAAAACTTGAGAATTTCCCAAAGCTGACTAATAAGGAACCGCAAAAGCTTCGAGAACTCGGAGACCTGCTGATGGAGCTTGAAGCAGCAAAGTTGGATGGTTACTTACCTGCGCTATCCTACTTAGACACTTCCAGGGGGGTTCATCCCATCGTAGAGAAGTTGCCGTATAATCTCCAGGACAAGTGGATGTCTTTTGGGTCAAAATTCAAGCGTGATCACAAAGTCAGCTTCCCTCCTTTCTCTGTCTTCGTAGATTTTGTGTGCACAGAAGCTAAGGCACGCACAGATCCCAGTTTCAACTTCACCACTTCTACAGCACCATCAGACAGAAGAGAGAGGTCAGACAGATATAACAGGCCATCCATATCTGTTCATAAGATGACTGTGTCCCCACCTAGGAAGTCAGGAGGTGAGAAGAAATTAGTAGATCTTGGCAAGTTATGTCCAATCCACGAGAAGCCTCATCCACTGAGAAAGTGCAGAGGCTTCAGGGAGAAAACTCTCGAAGAACGCAAGCAGTTTCTCAAAGAAAACTCCATCTGCTTTAGATGCTGCTCATCTTTCGACCATTTTGCAAGAGAATGCAAGGCTGAAGTGCAATGCAAAGAATGTCAGAGTGACCGACACCCATCAGCGCTCCATCCAGGTCCTGCACCGTGGAAAGTCAGGTCTTGTTCTCCCTCTACAGAGGACGGCGGGGAGGAAGACAAGACAGCCACTCAAGATGTAACCTCTAGATGTACTCAGGTATGTGGAGAAGGAGTCAGTGCTAGGACATGTTCAAAGATATGTCTCGTCAGTGTTTATCCAGATGGTCACCGTGATAAATCGAAGAGGATCTATGCTATACTTGACGAGCAGAGCAACAGATCTCTGGCGAAATCAGAATTCTTCAGTGTTTTCAACCACCAAGGTGGTGAATTTCCATACATGCTGAAGACATGCGCAGGTCTCAAGGAGACAGCAGGACGACGTGCCTGTGGGTACATAATTGAGTCCATCGATCAGAAGATCAGTCTTCCACTACCTCCACTCCTGGAGTGTAACCAGATACCGAACAACCGCTCTGAGATACCAACTCCGGATGCAGCCCATTATCACAGTCACCTGAGGAAGATTGCACACGAGATACCATCTCTGGATCCTCAAGCAGACATACTCTTATTGCTCGGCAGGGACATCCTGAGAGTACATAAAGTCAGAAAGCAAATCAATGGGCCTCACAGTGCACCGTTTGCTCAAAAGTTGGACCTCGGATGGGTCGTTGTTGGTGACGTCTGTTTAAAAGGGGCTCACAAACCATCTGAGGTGAGCACTCTCAAGACCACTATCCTTGAGAATGGTCGTCCAAGCTACTTTCAACCCTGCAGCAATCAAGTTCAGGTCAAAGAAAGATACAGTCCCACCTCATTGTACCAACCTTCTCCAATGTTTTCCTCAGACGGTTCACTGTCAACACCAGACCAAGAGAACATGGGTCATTCTATCTTTCATCGTACTCCCAGTGATAACAAGCTTGCCCCCTCCATAGATGACATGAGGTTTCTCCATATCATGGACAGTGAGGTTCATCAAGACGATTCGAACAGCTGGGTTGCACCTTTGCCTTTTAAGACACCTAGGCGTAGGCTGCCAAATAACAGAGACTGTGCAAAAAATCGTCTCATGTCACTCCGTCGAACCTTAGAGAAGCGTCCCCAGATGAAGGCACATTTCATGGAATTCATGGAGAAGCTGTTCAAAAATGAACATGCAGAGGTAGCACCTCCGTTACAGGATGACCATGAATCCTGGTATCTCCCATTCTTTGGAGTCTACCATCCACGGAAGCCGGAGCAGATCCGTGTCGTTTTTGACTCCAGTGCGGCCTATCAGGGGGTCTCGCTCAATGACGTGCTGCTCAAAGGTCCGGACATGAACAACACCCTCATAGGAGTACTCATGAGGTTTAGAAAAGATCCTGTGGCCGTTACTGCTGATATTCAGCACATGTTTCATTGCTTCCTGGTGAAAGAAGACCATAGGAACTTTCTACGCTTTCTGTGGTACCGTGATAACGACCTGGACAATGACATAGTGGACTACAGAATGCGTGTCCACGTCTTCGGGAACAGTCCTTCCCCAGCCGTCGCTGTCTATGGCCTAAGAAGAGCAGCCAGAGAAGAAGAAGGAGATTTCGGTAGCGATGCAAAAGGGTTCATCGAAAGAGATTTCTATGTTGACGATGCACTGAAGTCTTTCCCGACGGAAGAGGAAGCCATCAGTGTCCTGAAGCGAGCTCAAGAAATGCTTGCCATTTCCAACCTCAGGCTTCATAAAGTGGCTTCCAACAGACAAGCAGTCATAGATGCCTTCCGCCCTGAAGACCGAGCAAAGGATATTCAAGACCGAAACCTGTTCTCCGATGATCTGCCTCTGCAGCGGACTCTTGGAGTATCCTGGAACATAGCAGCAGATATGTTCATGTTCCAAGTGGCTGCTGAACGGAAACCTTTCACTCGGCGAGGAGTTCTGTCCTCCATAAACAGCATTTACGACCCTCTCGGTTTCCTTACCCCAGTAACATTACAGGGAAAGCTACTTCTGAGACAACTCTCCACACAGGCCGAAGACTGGGACTCCCCCCTTCCAAAAGGCATGGAAGCAGAGTGGGACAGATGGAGGAACTCTCTCCAGGACCTCCAAGAGCTCAAAATGTCACGAGCCTACACATCCATCCCAACTACTAATGCCAAGACTAGGGAGCTCTGTGTCTTCGCGGATGCATCGGTGAAAGCAGTGGCAGCGGTGGCATACTTAAAGGTAACCGATGATGACGGTCATGCAGAAGTTGGCTTTGTTTTCGGGAAAGCTAAGCTAGCACCACAACCAGACCTCTCTATCCCTCGACTGGAGCTATGCGCAGCAGTGTTGGCAGTCGAGATGGCTGACATGATTGTGGAGGAAATGGATCTCAAGTTTGACAGCATCAAGTACTACACCGACAGCAGGGTGGTGCTTGGCTACATCCATAATCGATCCAGGAGGTTCTACGTCTATGTGAACAACAGGGTTCAGCGAATCTGCCAGTCCTCAGCTCCTGAACAGTGGCAGTATGTTCCCACGGATCATAATCCAGCAGATTATGGATCTAGATCGGCACCAGCATCACTTCTGGGCAGTACAACATGGCTCACAGGTCCAGCCTTTCTGCAAAAACCATCCTCCCTTGTACCAGAACCACAAGAGACCTATGATCTCATTGACCCTCACTCAGATTCTGAGATACGCCCACAAGTGACCGTGAACATCACTAACGTCTCCAAGGACAGACTGAGCACTGAACGCTTTGAGCGTTTCTCCAACTTCAACACTCTCATCAAGGCAGTAGCACACTTAATCCACATCGCACAATCCTTCTCTCAGGCTAGACAGGGAGATAACTGCCATGGATGGCACATTTGTCACAAGAGCCTATCAGAAGAAGTGTGGGAGAAAGCTAAGCTACTGGTCATCAAGAGTGTACAGCGCGAGTACTATGAAGAAGAGTTCAGGTGCATTGAAATGTCAGCCAACCTTTCTCATCAAAGCAGTCTGCGGAAACTGCATCCTTTCATTGACAGCACTGGACTACTTAGAGTGCGAGGTCGCATCGCACAGTCGCTGTTGAGCACGGATGAAGTCAACCCCATCATTGTTCCAGGCCGTCACTATCTGGGAACCCTCATTGTGCGCCATCATCACCAGGCTGTGAAACACCAAGGGAGGCATTTTACAGAGGGTGCCATCAGGGCGTCTGGTATCTGGTTGGTTGGGGCTAAAAGAAGAATCAGTAGTGTGCTCTCCAAGTGTGTTGTCTGCAGAAGGCTTCGAGGTAAAACAGAGCACCAGCAAATGGCAGACCTTCCAGCTGAGAGGCTACAAGTAGCACCACCGTTTTCCTATGTGGGTGTAGATGTCTTCGGGCCTTGGGAAGTGGTCTCTCGCCGCACTAGAGGAGGGCTTGCTAATAGCAAGAGGTGGGCGGTGTTGTTTTCTTGCATGTGCACACGTGCCGTGCATATTGAGGTGATTGAAACCCTCAGTGCCAGCAGCTTCATCAATGCCCTCAAAAGGTTTTTTGCTGTTAGAGGACCAGCGAAACAGCTACACTCAGACTGTGGTACAAACTTTGTGGGTGCATGTCGAGAGTTAGGAATGGATGGATCTCAGTCTGGCCAAGAAAGCGTTGAAAAGTATCTGCAAGAACAGAAATGTACCTGGGTGTTTAACCCACCGCATTCCTCCCATATGGGTGGCGTATGGGAGCGAATGATTGGTATTGCCCGCCACATCTTGAACTGCATGTTGCTTGAATGGAAATCACGTCTAACTCATGAAGTTTTGACGACCCTCATGGCTGAGGTCAGTGCCATTATGAACGCAAGACCTCTCATTCCTGTGTCTTCTGATCCAGAGTCACCCATCATCCTCACCCCGCTGATGCTCTTAACCCAGAAAACTGGAGCTCCCCCACCTCCACCTAGTGACTTTGGGAAAGGAGAGCTTCTCAAAGAGGAATGGAAACGAGTCCAGTCTTTAGCAGAGTCTTTTTAGAGCAGGTGGCGCAGAGAGTACTTGAGCACCTTACAGAGCAGGCACAAATGGATGGACAAGAGGCCTAACCTCAAGCAGGGCGATGTGGTCTTAATGAAGGATGCTCAAGCAAAAAGAAATGACTGGCCCATAGCTGTCATCACAAAGGTCTTTCCAAGCCACGATGGATTGGTGAGGAAAGTAGATGTGAGAGTGATGAAAGAAGGAAAACCAAAGGTTTATTCCAGACCTGTGACAGAAGTGGTCCTCCTTCTGTCTGCGGATGACTCTTAAAGAGTAGTAATGTGGGGTCCCTTAAAGAGACCCCAGGCGGGGAGTGTTTTGGACATTAACTATTTAAGTTTAGAGCCTCCTAGTGGCAGTTAAACATTAGTGCAGATGATGTTAAGTTTCACTTTCTTTTTTGGCCTCCATTGCCATGCGGCAGCGTAGTGTTGATGTCCACACGGATTTGTTCTGCTAAACCTTGAGGCTTGTTAAACGCATTGTCGGTGAGTAATGTTTGCATTGAAGGTAGATTTAATCAGAAAGAGGATATTTTGAGTTTGTGATATATTTGTTACTGTGTATAGCTTAAAGACAATTAGCGTAACTTTTCTTTTGTGCTCATTTACCATTTTATGTGAAATGTGTAATTCATATATATTATTTCTGTATCTTTTCAGTTTTACAAAAAAGAATACCATCTCAAATAAATCTCAAAAACGGATCCTGGTCCTCCTGTTTGAGTGGTGTTATGTTTAAGCTGACTGGATAGCTAGGGAGCTCTAGTAAGGCCAGTACAGAAATGATGGTACGTTTGGGAGGACCACTGACCCATGACTTATATAAAATGTTCAGGAGTGCCATTGCTGGAGGCTGAAGTAGCTGCTACAATACTGAAAGAGTCTGGACCAATGCACAGGAGATATACTGGATAAATGTTTCCAGAAGTGAAATGCTGTAACTGAATGTTCAGTGTGAATAAGTGTTGAGTGGTTTTGTGAGTTGTGTTTGGTCTGATGTTCACAGCTGGAATCAAACAGCTCTCTGCCATGCAGCCACCTCTGCAGTCAGTAGGAGGAGACTCATATGTCAAATTACATTCATTTCTAAAAGTCTTCATCACAGCTGTGTCTCATGAGGGAGAAGAATCTAGACTGTTTGATAGCAAACCTCTGAAGTTTAACAGTGTGTGACTCCCTCTAGTGGATGTTGTGGAGTATTCTGTTGTCTTTGCTCCAAAGGTTTTTGTACAGAGTTTTGGTGTTTCCTGTCACTGTGGGCTGCAGAGCACAGTAGTACACAGCAGAGTCAGACAGCTGCAGCTTCTGGATCTTCAGAGGAACTGATCTTGAGGTTGAATCCAACGTTGATGAAAATCTTTCCTTGAACTCATCTCCTGTGGTCCCTTGATCCAGTATAATGCGGCTCAGGATGAATTTGGGTCTGTTGTTTCCATCCTGTTTGTACCAGAAGAGGTTATTATTTGTTGAACTGGTGTTATATTGACATTCAAGTGTTACTGGCTCTCCTTCAGTAGCAGTCACATCTCCTTGTGGCTGCAGCACGTTGTCTTGTTGTGCTCTGCATTCTGTAAAACAGCAACAAACAGTATCAGTGAGCTGTTAAAGAATCATGTCAATGTTGGATTGATATGACAGAAACAGAGCTGTGTTCATACCTAGGCACATAGCAGCCAGCAACACTGAGATGAACAGAGACGTCATATCTGCAGTGTTGAGTAACTCTGAGCTACAGCGAGTATAAAGAAGACTCTGATCTCTGTTTAGTCTTCATCAACACTAAGTTGGTGGATTTAAAGGAGGAGTCTGATCACAGTGACAGAGCTCATTCACAGCCCTGTGTTATTCCTCCTACTGACAACTTTACACTAAACACATGTTTGTGCCCCTCTCCTTTCCTAGCATAGCTTGTCTTGTATGTTTTCATCACTGGAGATTTAATGTTTGAATATAAATGACAGTTTAGTGTCTTTTGGTTCTCTGCAGCTGTCAGAGGTCAAATGTAAAGATGGTGGAGTTGTTTTTATAAATCAGCTGATTGTAAACTTGGTCAAAGCTTCAGCTGTCAAAGTGTAGCCCTGTTGAGTTTATGATGTGTGAGAATATAAATGAACAGTAATGTCAGAGTTGAATGCTTCAGTGTGTATTTATGGTGTAGCTCAACATGTTACTGAGGATAATGAACAATGGACGGAGCTCATTGTGGCCTAATGGCCCACAGGGAACAAAGAGGATGAAGTCAGTCAGTAAGTGTCCATTTATTCTGTTTGATGGTGTCTTGTGGTTACACCAGTATTGGAAGCCACTGGCTTCCTGTCTGTTTCAGGATTGATTTCGAGATTTTCTTGTTTTGTTTTTAAGGTTTTAAATGGGCTGGTGCCTCCTTACCGAGCACAACTCCAGCATCATCATCATACTCCAGTTGGAGAACTGAGGTCCACCAACCACATGCTCTTGGATGTTCTGAGATTCAGGCACAAAACCTTGACCTGGATATAGTACCTTATGCAGTTAGTGATAAAACCATCTAGCTCCTGTGATTCTTTGATTATTTTTGTTCAGACTCAGAAGAAAACTTAATAAGTGATTCATGTAAATATCTAGTTTATTTCTAAAGCAGTAGGAGGCAGACAGAGGTTGCTTAGATAACTGTCAGTATATCTGAAATGGGGCAGCTGTGGCTCAGGTCGTCCACGGATCAGAAGATTGGCGATTCCCAGCTCCTCCGGTCCACATGTTGGTGTGTCCTTGGGCAAGATGCTTAACCCCAAATTATTCCCAATTCTGCACCAATGGTGCGTGGATGTTAATCAGTTGACTAATGTTTAAATGAAAATAGAATTTAGATCAGTTTCAATCAGACTTTCTTTCTACACATATGACACAAGGTTCTATTCTGGGTCCTTTTCTCACTCATTCCAGGACTGAATGTGTCTGACCACTGTTATGCAGATGATACCCAGATATACATCATCTTCTCCCCAAATGTCCTAAACAGCCTAATCCACTAGTAAAAGTGTTTAATTGACATTTATGCATCAAAACTACCTGCAGCTTAATGACAATAAAACAGAGATTCTACTGATTGGTCCACACTGCACAACTGAGCTTTTATTTATTCTAGACTTGATTATTACAACTCTCTGTACTCCTGTCTTAGTCAGAAGAAACTGTCATGTTTGTCATTTTTCTCACCAGTGAAAAGAATCTAGACTGTTTGATAGCAAACCTCTGAAGTTTAACAGTGTGTGACTCCCTCTAGTGGATGTTGTGGAGTATTCTGTTGTCTTTGCTCCAAAGGTTTTTGTACAGAGTTTTGGTGTTTCCTGTCACTGTGGGCCTCACAGCACAGTAGTACACAGCAGAGTCTGTCACTGCAGCAGAGGAGATCTGCAGTTTGACGCCCCGCTTTTCTCCAGACAGTTTAGCAGAGAACCTTTTGTTAAGTGAGTCTGCAGGTCTTGTTCTGTTCAATCCTGAGATGTAGATGATGAACTCTGGTGGTTTTCCTGGATATTGTCGATACCAGAAGAAATGATCATAACTAGCTATAGTTTTGGAGTAATTGTAGGACAGAGTAACAGAGCTGCCTTCTAAACTGTTGACTGGAGTGAGTTCTTCACAGCTGACACCTAAAGGAAGAGATAACTCTGTTATAACATGTTGTCAAAGACTCATAAAAGGAATATGTACAACTTCATGCTCAGTTTTGAAGCAAACATCAATAGAAGTAAATATGAAGTGTGTCTCCTACCTGTTAGTGTGATCAGAAACACAGTTGAAAACAGACTTAATTGCATTGACACCATCTTGAAGACAACAAGAAACTGTGTGTGTTGTTTAGTATGAAACACCACAGTGAAAGTTTGTCTTTCTGTACTTCAGTGACAGTTTTGCTCCTCCCTTAATCTCCTCCTCCCTGCTCTCACAGCTCTGACTAATAATGTCTGTCACATAATACAAAAACATAATATATCCTACCACTGTTATGCAGATGATACCCAGATATACATCATCTTCTCCCCAAATGTCCTAAACAGCCTAATCCACCAGTAAAAGTGTTTACCTGAAATTAAAGAATGGATGCATCAAAACTACCTGCAGCTTAATAATAATGAAACAGAGATTCTACTGATTGGTCCACACTGTACAACTGAGCTTATATTTATTCTAGACTTGATTATTACAACTCTCTGTACTCCTGTCTTAGTCAGAAGAAACTGTCATGCTTTTGTCATTTTTCTCATCAGTGAAAAGAATCTAGACTTTTTGATACCAAACCTCTGAAGTTTAACAGTGTGTGACTCCCTCTAGTGGATGTTGTGGAGTATTCTGTTGTCTTTGCTCCAAAGGTTTTTGTACAGAGTTTTGGTGTTTCCTGTCACTGTGGGCTGCAGAGCACAGTAGTACACGGCAGAGTCTGTCACTGCAGCAGAGGAGATCTGCAGATCTACACGTTTCACTGTTGAGTTAATGTGAGCTGAGAAATCAGAATCAGTTGGATGAATCAATCCACTTTCTGTGATGTAGAGCAGAAACTCTGGTCTGGATCTCTGGTATTGTCGGTACCACTGGATATTGTCGATAGCACCTTCATATTTACAGTACAGCTTGATGTTTCCTCGCTCTGCAACATGTTCTTCAGTTTTTTCTGACTTTATGCTGTTCATGGAGCCCATGGCTGCAAAATGAATCATTCATGTCAGTTAGTCTGCAAGAGATTTTAAAAGAGACTCAACAGAGGTTCTTGACTTTTACTGTCATCTTTGATCATTTTAAAATGCATTAAAAAGCCAACATGTTGTTTCTGTTTGTGAATTGACTTCCACAAAATCATCCAGCTGTGAAAAACAGATATGTGGTTAATACATCAGGTAAAATGAGACTTTGATCTGTGTTCTAACACTCACCTATAAAGTGAGATAAAAGTATAAAGAGGTAAAGCAACATGTCTTTGGAGTTGTTGAAAGCAAACAGACAGCAGATGATCAATGTTCTTCCACTGCAGTAGAATGAAGAAACTAAACAGCCTCTCTGCTGCACAGCCCTTCTCCTCAGCATCAAGCTGATTGGGATTTGACTTCCTCAAACATTTCTGCTCTGGAGACAGAAATAATCTCATTGGTTGAGTTGAACCTCAGTGGGCGGGACAACCCTCTTGTTATGTGATAAAAAGAGGATGTGATGGTGACAAGCTCTGAGATGTTCACTACAGCAAGAAGATTGGAAAGGTTTAGAAAGGATCAAGGAACTATTGTGTTTGATGGTGTCTTGTGTTTGAAGCATCATCCAGCTGGTTTGTCATTGATGTGGATTTGCTGCTCATGTGAATCCTCCCACAGTGTTTCATTAGCAGCTGTAACCACAGTGACTCTGATAAAACAGGAATTAGCAGAATCCATCTGATATGAAGCTGTGGTTTGAATACCACTTCCATCCTCTTTGAAGAGTAGTCACATATCTGTGTTCAGGTTTTTGTACAGCCTCTTCTACACTTTCTATCACTGTGTTTCTAGAGCACAGTAGTAGAGAGCTGTGTCTGCCAGGGTTAGTCTCTGTATGGTCAGCTCAGTTGATGTATCTGATGTTTTCGATCCATATCTATCTTTATTCTTATCAGGAATATATTCTTGATTACGGTCTTTCCAGAGTATAAACTCAGGTGCCTGAAGGTCAGAATGATGTTTGTACCAGTAAAGGTATGGATCATCATCAGTTGTCTCATATGTACATGTGAGTGTGACAGATTCTCCTTCTCTTCCACTGACTTCATGTTGTTGAGGATAGATTTTGTCTCCAGCTATTAGTCCTGGAAAAAGTAGAGAAAATGAAGCCATTAGACTAACATTGTTGATGAGGCTGAGAGGAGAAGACAGTGGAAAATGTCAACTGTACAGTGTTACTCTGTGGACACAAACTGATCAATTGTTCATTTGACTGATTTCTATAGAAATCATCTTCCAAGGTGTTACCTAGTGAAGGAAACATGTTGTATTAAAGTTGTGTTCCAGAGTGAAATATCCATCATTTGTAAAATATCACACAATGACAAAAACATACCAACCTACAAGAGTTGAAAAGAGTAAAATGACAGCGAGTGTTTCCATGTTTCCAGAAGTGAAATGCTGTAACTGAATGTTCAGTGTGAATAAGTGTTGAGTGGTTTTGTGAGTTGTGTTTGGTCTGATGTTCACAGCTGGAATCAAACAGCTCTCTGCCATGCAGCCACCTCTGCAGTCAGTAGGAGGAGACTCATATGTCAAATTACATTCATTTCTAAAAGTCTTCATCACAGCTGTGTCTCATGAGGGAAAAGAATCTAGACTGTTTGATAGCAAACCTCTGAAGTTTAACAGTGTGTGACTCCCTCTAGTGGATGTTGTGGAGTATTCTGTTGTCTTTGCTCCAAAGGTTTTTGTACAGAGTTTTGGTGTTTCCTGTCACTGTGGGCCGCAGAGCACAGTAGTACACAGCAGAGTCTGTCACTGCAGCAGAGGAGATCTGTAGATCCATTTGGGTATTACCTTCACTCACATGAAAAGAGAGTCTAGGTACTCGATCTGATATTGGATTTCCTGTTCCTGAATGAGAAATAAGGAACTCTGGTGGTTTTCCAGGATATTGTCGATACCAGAGGAAAAACTCATTAGATGCAGCTTTTTTGTGGTATTTGTAGGACAGAGTAACAGAGCTGCCTTCTAAACTGTACTCTTCATTGTTGACTGGAGTGAGTTCTTCACAGCTGACACCTAAAGGAAGAGATAACTCTGTTATAACATGTAAAAGTCTCAATGGATTAATCACAGATGTTATCACATGTATAATGTAACATACCTGTTAAAATGGATAGAAACACCAAAGAAAGTAGACAATGATCCATTGACAGCATGTTGAATAAAGGTAATGTTTGTGGTTTGTGTATTGAACTCTGCTGAATATGGAAGTTCCTCTCTCTTCTATAGTTCAGTAACAGCTTAGCTCCTCCCTGAATCTCTCCGTCTCCTCTTAGATCTGTATTTTCACTTCTTTCAGTTACACTTCCTCCATATTAAGGATGCCTATACTGCCAGAGCCAGACCTCCACTCAAAAACTCTGACCATAATGTAATACAGCTGCTTCCCACATACTAGTCAGTTTTTCAATCTACTTAACCAGACACTCAGACTGTGAAGGTATGGACTAATGACAGACTGGAGGAGTTGAAGGGCTGCTTCATTTGCACGGACTGGGATATTTTTCTCAAGGATGCAGACATAGACAATGCTACAGAAGCAATTACTGACTATATTAACTTTTGCATCGACTCTGTCATACCCAGGAAAATTGTTAAACGGTATCCTAACAATAAACCCTACTTCACCTACAGATAATATCAGCATGGCAGCAACATAGGGACCGGGCAGAACAAGACCTGCAGAATGCAATACAAAGAAACTCTGGGACTCAATCAGACATATCACTAACATGGATGCTAAAAAGAAGCCTCTTTTCGCCTACAATGAAACTGCCAAGGCAAATGAACTGAACAATTTCTGTATGCGTTTTAATGTTGATAACATTGCAGAATGTGCTGATGTCTTGGAAAATGTGATTTGTGGTTTTAATGTGGATAGAGTTGAAATTGATCTAGAAACAGTCACTAAAGTTTTTAAAAATACTCAGACTAAAAAGGCAACAGGCCCGGACAGTCTGTCAGCTTTTATTTGGAAATCTCTTGCTGAGGAACTGTCTCCGGCCTGGCAGAAACTATTCCAGCTCTCTATTGTAATTCCCATACCTTAAAAGGTCAGTCCCAAGAAAGACAATGACTACCGGCCAGTGGCCATAACCTCAAATTTTTTTATATCACTAGAGAAGATCTTGATAGCTGTGGAACCAGTGCTTGATAAATATCAGTTTGCCTATACTAAGAATCGCAGCACAAGTGATGCTATAGCGACTATAATGCACCTTGCCCTGAAGCACCTAGAAAATCCAGCTGGATATGACTTCAAGACTTCTAGTTCAGCTGAATGTTAACCCTTTTTTAGTGAGGTGATACTACTCCTTTTTATCTAATAGGCCACAGCAGGTTAAGTTCAACTCAGCTCTGTCTGATTTGGCTGTAAGTAGCACTGGTGCCCCCCAGGGGTGTGTCAGTTCGCCTTTTCTGTTCACATTGTATACCAACGACTGTGTCAGCTCTGAGCCAAGCCAATTTATAGTAACATTTTCTGATGATACTGTCATTCTTAGCCTGCTCAATGCCAAAAATACTAATTTAAGTGTTCCCGAACTGCGGTTGACAAGTTTGTCAACTGGTGTGATGCGAATCTGCTGCATATTAACACAATAAAATCTGTAGAGATGCTGCTTGATCCTAGATCAGTTGGTGACCATAGTCCTGTGGCCGTCCATAGCCAAGATATCAAACAGGTGAAAACCTTCAAGTACTTAGGAGTACATGTTGACAGCGACCTGAGCTGGCGCACACAGGTGACCAATGTGTGTGCCAGAATCCACCAGCGTCTTCATTTTTTACGTAGGCTCAGAGTTTTTGGAGTCTGTAAAAATATTATGTTGATTTTTTACAGAGCAACAATTGAGTCAGTCCTCCGTTATGGTATCACCAGCTGGTTTGGTAATTTAACAGTTAAATCCAGAGCTGAGATCTCAAGCCTAGTTAGAACTGCAGGTAAGATTATGGGAATCACCCCCCCTTAATCCACAGGACCTGTTTGAGTAGGCGACTATGAGACAGACAAATGCCATTTTATCAGACAGTGCTCACGTGTTGAACTCTGAATATACTCTATAGACTTCCTTTGTGCAGCCACAATCGATACAAACATTCTTTTGTTCCCGTATCAATCAAGCTTCTTAACAGCCAGAAATGAATGTATGTGATGGTTTTGCGTATGGAAATGAAATTGTGTATTATGACTCCAGATAATGGGTGGATGTATGTGAATGAATGGATCTATGAGTATCTGTGATGGAGCGCTGGGATGTGTGACTGAACCCATATTTATGACGGAATGAATGTTTTGGTAGGTTGATATGGTGATGTGGAGAGGGTGATGGGAGGTGATGTGATGTGAATGCTTTGATGGGGGGGGTTGTATGGTGATACATACGTTGGATCGTCCAATGTCAGTTTCTGTTTGTTCCACCACTGTCTTTTTACCGTACGCTTGTATTGCATGTTGTTTTTTGTTTTGTTTTTTTATTGTAACATATTGTTGTTATGTTATTTATGCAACACTTGTCCCTGTCTCCAAGATAAATTTCTCCCTAGGGAGACCAATAAAGTATGCTAATCCTAATTAACAGACTGGTAGCAGCATTTTCTATCAGCTGGATGTGGGAAGTGTTATTTACTGATCCTTATATACAGGAAGTTACAGAAATATCCCTATACACAACACATCACTGTTCAATATTATTGTGCTGTAAATTAAAGGAAAGCTCAGGGTCAAAGGTCAGACTCATACTGACAGCAGTATTCTTCACATTAATCAACAGTATACCAAGAATTCATTTGAGCTAGTTCACAGAATCTTCAGGCCAAATAAAAGGAACACAGATGTAGATTCATTCAGGTGTAGGATGATCTGAAATAGAAACACTCACCTTGTTATCAACAATCTAAAATACAAGACCAGCTGCTGACATTACAGGATTTTAATGGAACATATAAAGATGTGTCATCAGCATGTTGTGAGATCTAGTATTGATCCCTGTGGTAAACCACAAGAATTCACTTCTCATGAAAGAGAGAAAGAGCAGCTTTTCAAGCTGTTTGATACCAAACCTCTGAAGTTTAACAGTGTGTGACTCCCTCTAGTGGATGTTGTGGAGTATTCTGTTGTCTTTGCTCCAAAGGTTTTTGTACAGAGTTTTGGTGTTTCCTGTCACTGTGGGCTGCAGAGCACAGTAGTACACAGCAGAGTCAGACAGCTGCAGCTTCTGGATCTTCAGAGGAACTGATGTCCCGTTGACTGTAGCATCAATCCTCTCTTCCTCTTTTTGTGTTGCAGACTTGAAACGTTGCAGTAACAACTTTGGGAAATCATTTACTTCTTGTTTGTACCAGAACAAAGTGGGACTTCCACTGCTCTCAAATGTACAACCAAGTGTAACTGTCCGTCCTTCAGTAGCAATGACATCTCCTGGTGGCTGGTTCACTTTGTCTGCTCCTTTACACTCTGGGGAAGAACAGAACATGCAGAGGAAGAGATGAATCAATAAAGATGATTGATTAAAGGAGAACAATCAGCAGGTTTAAAGAGTTACCTAGCCAGAGAGTCAGAATCAGGATGTTTCTCAGCCAGTGTTTCATGTCTGCAGTGAGAGGGGAGGAGAGAGAGGAAGAACATTGATACTCTGATGGATCTGGGCCTTCACATCATTGGCCCTTCCTCTTTATCATCTGTTGAGGAACTCTCAACATTTACATCACATTTACATTTCAGCTGTTTAGCTGCCGCTCTTATCCAGAGCAGCTCATCATGAGGAGATTGAACCTGTCAACTTTTTTAAACAGGAAGGTCTCTTTAATCAGTGAACCTCCCTGGTATTCCACCATCATTTATTCTGGCAGGGTGTCCGTCATTCCGTGGCTTTGGTGCAACCACATTTAAAGAAACCTAACCTTAGCCCTAACCCTGTGTGTTTAATCATTCAATCAATTCAATCAACCCAACTTGTCATCCTTTTAGCACCTGACAGAGGAGAGAGTGCATTTTTAATTCTTTTAGACTGAAATGCAGTCCTGGACCTGGAGGCTCACATTACCTGTGGTGTACCAAGGTGTGTCAATTTTAGGTCCAATTTCCACATTGCCAAATCATTCAATGAGACGATGTTTCTTTTCATTGGTATGCAAACAACAAATAGATGCAGACCTGGACTGAGACAAAAATTCAGCCCTGGACTTTTTGGTCCAGACCGGCCCACTACAATCCACCCGCAGATACTGAGCCAACTTGCATTGATGTACATTTAAACACAGAAGCCCTTAATAACAGTAGTGTGCTGAACAATATCTCTTATATTCTGGAGACTTGAATCGGCTTGAATTAGTTTTAACTGTATCATGTGAAACTGTGAACGAGCAATAAACCATAAACACTGACTGAAAAAAATATGTAAAGCATCATTGACTACATATATGTTATGTTGTTAGATGATGATAGATGATGTTAGATGTCCTTCATGAACACATTGGACTATAGGCACAAAGAACGGTGAATGTTGACACTTAAAACACTTTAACTCTGGTGACCTGATTTGGCGGATGTCATTATAGGTAGAAATTATCAAAAATTGTGAAAATAGCAGATCTACATGTTCAAACCACATCACATTGCACCATGTGAGTTGTAAGCTTGCAGATCAGATTTGTAATTATGTGGCGTCCTTTGATGAAAATAGTGGTTAAGTGGTTAATAAAAGCAATTAATCAATGAATCAGGATTTGTAGCCTATCATAGGGCCATTGGACCAGGTATTCTTTAAACAGACAAGCCAATGGGCCTCTGCTGTGTCTGCAGGCTGCAGCGGAGCTCTGTGGGCCGGTGCATGTCTCTGCTCTGGGCCGGGAAAGTCACCATGGCAAGGAGCTGCAAAAACTAAATGAACAAAGAGAAAATAGCCATCAGCCCATTATTAATCGGCCCACCGGGAAAAACCCCAGTACTCCCAATGGCCAATTTACCCCTGCATAGATGGGTCTATATCGTGCTCTTTATTTTACAGAGAGCCAACATTCCTCCATGAGCAGCACTTGGTGACAGCAGCAAGGAGAAACTCCACTTTAACAGGAAGAAACCTCAAGAATATATACTGGAGTTGTTCCAATTCCGATACCGGTATCAGAAGTGCCTCCGATACTGCCGAAAATGCTGGCATCGGCATCTGACACAGTTCTTCTTCACTGCTCTTAAAACAGTTGCGCTGGCAGCTGCTGTTTTTAAATCTTTCATTTGCACTCTATGTCCTTTTGATGATTTTAAAGCAAATTATTATTTTATGCTGCAATCTTATATTTAATGCTCTATTCTAGCATTTTATTTCTCACTCTTTCTATTTTCTTTGTTTTTATTATTAGTGTGGGGGAGGGGGGTTATTTTTATTTCCCAAATTGTATGTTTTCATATTTTTTCATTTCCAATTTCCAATTCTTACTGTTAAATGTTTGTTTTATGTTAAGCACATTGAGTTGCCATTGTGTATGAAATGTGCTATATAAATAAAGTTGCCTTGCCTAGAGGGGCGAAGAAGAGCTGATCACCTGAAACCTGTTACAAGGAGCTAACGTTAGCGCGGTCGGTGCTAACGTTTTTTTTTGTTTTTTTTTAATACACTGGTATTGGTACTCGCTTTCAGCCGATACCCACAGCACAAGTATTGGAACATCTCTAATATATACTCTTTATACACATTTGATGACATGAAAAGTAAACTTTGCAGAGACTAGTAGTAGTAGAAGCAATATGTTGTTGCAGCCACCAGAGGGCAGCAGTGTAAAGGTTTTATTATTAAAATACGAGATTTAAAACAAATTAAATAGAAACATAAGAGATAACAATGAATCAAACAAACACACACTTTTAAATACAGTTTAAAGTGTATCAAAGCATAATAATACACCTCATTATTATTATTATTATTATTATTATTATTATTGAGAATATTGAAACCTGTCAGATGATGAAGGAAATTGAATGAACTGATTGATCTTAATTAAATAAATAAGCAGAAAACCACACAGCAGCAGCAGCAGCCTTATGTGTCCGCTGCAGGGGCTGATGGGAGGTTTGAGGACCTGTTAGAAACCACGTGGCCCTCGTCTGATCTCACAGCTCGTCCTTGTTTGGCCTCAGCTGCATCAGAGCGCCACTTCTCCCCAGGTTCACCAGAGGAAACACCACTGCACAAAATGCTTTTCCTCCCAGCTGCTGCTCTGTGCTGTCTGTGTTCAGGTGAGTGTTTCCAGCCAATCAGGAGCTCACAAACTCAACCTTTAACAAACACTGTCACACTGACCTTCATCTGTGTGTCTGTTTCTCTACAGCGCTGGTTGCCATGGCAGCACAGCTGATTCAGGATGATCTAACATTGACCAGGAGAGCTGGTCAATCAGTCTCCTTCGGCTGTCGAGGAACTGACCAGTGTGAAAATCAATATGTATGGTGGTACCAGAAGAAAGACACAGAAACATTCAAAGTGATTCTTCGTATTATCCTGCATGACGATTACGTAGATAAACGTTACAATCACACTCAGAAAGATGATTTCTCAGCTGTAAAGACACAGAAAGGCTGGGAGTTGCAGATCCAGAGAGTTAAACTCTCACATTCAGCCGCCTACTACTGTAGCTGTTTGAAACGTGGTTCCCACAGTGAGAAATGAATCCTGCAGCCTGTACAAAAACCTCCAGCTGTCAAACAGTGTTAGTGACAGGAAGAGAGCAGTAAACCACAGCCCACGTTCACATATTTCACCTCCATCTCAGCCAGAGTCACAAACAAACTGAGCTGAGGACAAAATGTTTGTCTGTTGGTGTCAGGATTTAGATTTCAACATTATATTGAATTGATATTATTGATCGGGTATTTCAGCAGGATTCCTGTTGTTCCACACAGTGAGGACAAAGGAGCAACACAGAAGCACAATGATACAAGATGAAGACAAACTTATCTGAGTCTGTCACTGCAGCAGAGGAGATCTTAAGACTCATTTGGATTTTATCTCCACTCACATGAAAAGACAATCCAGGTACTGGATCTGATGTTGATTGTCCCGTTCCTAAATGAGAGATGAGGAAATCTGGTGGTTTTCCTGGATGTTGTCGATACCAGAAGAAATAATCACCACCAGTTGCATCTTGAGAGTATTTGTAGGACAGAGTAACAGAGCTGCCTTCTAAACTGTACTCTTCATTGTTGACTGGAGTGAGTTCTTCACAGCTGACACCTAAAGGAAGAGATAACTCTGTTATAACATGTTGTCAAAGACTCATAAAAGGAATATGTACAACTTCATGCTCAGTTTTGAAGCAAACATCAATAGAAGTAAATATGAAGTGTGTCTCCTACCTGTTAGTGTGATCAGAAACACAGTTGAAAACAGACTTAATTGCATTGACACCATCTTGAAGACAACTAGAAACTGTGTGTGTTGTTTAGTATGAAACACCACAGTGAAAGTTTGTGTCTTTCTGTACTTCAGTGACAGTTTTGCTCCTCCCTTAATCTCCTCCTCCCTGCTCTCACAACTCTGACTAATAATGTCTGTCTCATAATACAAAAACATAATATATCCTACCACTGTTATGCAGATGATACCCAGATATACATCATCTTCTCCCCAAATGTTCTAAACAGTCTAATCCACCAGTAAAAGTGTTTACCTGTTATTAAAGAATGGATGCATCAAAACTACCTGCAGCTTAATAACAATAAAACAGAGATTCTACTGATTGGTCCACACTGCACAACTGAGCTTTTATTTCTTCTAGACTTGATTATTACAACTCTCTGTACTCCTGTCTTAGTCAGAAGAAACTGTCATGCCTTTGTCATTTTACTTCCAAGTGAAAAGAATCTCGACTGTTTGATAGCAAACCTCTGAAGTTTAACAGTGTGTGACTCCCTCTAGTGGATGTTGTGGAGTATTCTGTTGTCTTTGCTCCAAAGGTTTTTGTACAGAGTTTTGGTGTTTCCTGTCACTGTGGGCTGCAGAGCACAGTAGTACACAGCAGAGTCTGTCACTGCAGCAGAGGAGATCTGCAGATCTACACGTTTCTCTGCTGAGTTAATGTGAGCTGAGAAATCAGAATCAGTTGGATAAATCAATCCGCTTTCTGTGATGTAGAGCAGGAACTCTGGTCTGGATCTCTGGTATTGTCGGTACCACTGGATATTGTAGATAGCACCTTCATATCTACAGTACAGCTTGATGTTTCCTCCCTCTGCAACATGTTCTTCAGTATTTTCTGGCTTTATGCTGTTCATGGAGCCCATGGCTACAAAATGAATCATTCATGTCAGTTAGTCTGCAAGAGATTTTAAAAGAGACTCAACAGAGGTTCTTGACTTTTACTGTCATCTTTGATCATTTTAAAATGCATTAAAAAGCCAACATGTTGTTTCTGTTTGTGAATTGACTTCCACAAAATCATCCAGCTGTGAAAAACAGATATGTGGTTAATACATCAGGTAAAATGAGACTTTGATCTGTGTTCTAACACTCACCTATAAAGTGAGATAAAAGTATAAAGAGGTAAAGCAACATGTCTTTGGAGTTGTTGAAAGCAATCAGACAGCAGATGATCAATGTTCTTCCACTGCAGTAGAATGAAGAAACTAAACAGTCTCTCTGCTGCACAGCCCTTCTCCTCAGCATCAAGCTGATTGGGATTTGACTTCCTCAAACATTTCTGCTCTGGAGACAGAAATAATCTCATTGGTTGAGTTGAACCTCAGTGGGCGGGACAACCCTCTTGTTATGTGATAAAAAGAGGATGTGATGGTGACAAGCTCTGAGATGTTCACTACAGCAAGTAGCTTGGAAAGGTTTAGAAAGGATCAAGGAACTATTGTGTTTGATGGTGTCTTGTGTTTGAAGCATCATCCAGCTGGTTTGTCATTGATGTGGATTTGCTGCTCATGTGAATCCTCCCACAGTGTTTCATTAGCAGCTGTAACCACAGTGACTCTGATAAAACAGGAATTAGCAGAATCCATCTGATATGAAGCTGTGGTTTGAATACCACTTCCCTCCTCTTTGAAGAGTAGTCACATATCTGTGTTCAGGTTTTTGTACAGCCTCTTCTACACTTTCTATCACTGTGTTTCTAGAGCACAGTAGTAGAGAGCTGTGTCTGCCAGGGTTAGTCTCTGTATGGTCAGCTCAGTTGATGTATCTGATGTTTTGGATCCATATCTATCTTGATTCTTATCAGGAATATATTCAGTTGTAACTGATTTTGCTCCTTTCCAGAGTATAAACTCAGGTGCCTGAAGGTCAGAATGATGTTTGTACCAGTAAAGCCAAGGAGTAGTATCATCTGTCTCATATGTACATGTGAGTGTGACAGGTTCTCCTTCTCTTCCACTGACTTCATGTTGTTGAGGATATATTTTGTCTCCAGCTATTAGTCCTGGAAAAAGTAGAGAAAATGAAGCCATTAGACTAACATTGTTGATGAGGCTGAGAGGAGAAGACAGTGGAAAATGTCAACTGTACAGTGTTACTCTGTGGACACAAACTGATCAAAACACACATTTATGCTCTGAACTCTGGATACTAGAAATAAAAAGCTGGAAAAGTCAGTCAGTACAATTGACATGTATTTGTACAAGATGATAAAAACATGAAGTGTTTTCTATGTTACCAAAGAAAAGAGCAGCAAGAATAATCCACAGCCAATGTTCCATCTCTACAACAAGGTTTAAATCAACAGGAGAAACTATGTGATGTTCAACATTCAGTGTGAGAATTGTTCTCTTCACAGCAGCAGTTATTATTGACAGAATGGTTGAACACAGTGCAGAAGTAGTGCACCGCCTACTTGATAATGTGGCCCTCTAGTGGAGGTAAAAAGTTCAGTACAACAGTGTGGAAAAAAGGCTTCCAGCAGCTTGTCAGTGTGTCAGCTTGTGTTTTTGTACAGAGACTGTGGGTTTGCTGTCACTGTGGGCCTCACAGCACAGTAGTACAGAGCAGAGTCTGTCACTGCAGCCGAGGAGATCTGCAGATCCATTTGGGTTTTGTCTTCACTCACATTAAAAGACAGTCTAGGTTCTCGATTTGATAGTGGATATCCTGTACCATAATGAGAAATAAGGAACTCTGGTGGTTTTCCTGGATATTGTCGATACCAGAAGAATCTATCACTACCAGTTGCAGCTTGATAGTATTTGTAGGACAGAGTAACAGAGCTGCCTTCTAAACTGTACTCTTCATTGTTGACTGGAGTGAGTTCTTCACAGCTGACACCTAAAGGAAGAGATAACTCTGTTATAACATGTAAAAGTCTCAATGGATTAATCACAGATGTTATAACATGTATAATGTAACATACCTGTTAAAATGGATAGAAACACCAAAGAAAGTAGACAATGATCCATTGACAGCATGTTGAATAAAGGTAATGTTTGTGGTTTGTGTATTGAACTCTGCTGAATATGGAAGTTCCTCTCTCTTCTATAGTTCAGTAACAGCTTAGCTCCTCCCTGAATCTCTCCATCTCCTCTTAGATCTGTATTTTCACTTCTTTCAGTTACACTTCCTCCATATTAAGGATGCCTATACTGCTAGAGCCAGACCTCCACTCAAAATCTCTGACCATAATGTAATACAGCTGCTTCCCACATACTGGTAAATTTTTCAATCTACTTAACCAGACACTCAGACTGTGAAGGTATGGACTAATGACAAACTGGAGGAGTTGAAGGGCTGCTTTCTTTGCACGGACTGGGATATTTTTCTCAAGGATGCAGACATAGACAATGCTACAGAAGCAATTACTGACTACATTAACTTTTGCATCGACTCTGTCATACCCAGGAAAACTATTAAACGGTATCCTAACAATAAACCCTACTTCACCTACAGATAATATCAGCGTGGCAGCAACATAGGGACCGGGCAGAACAAGACCTGCGGAATGCAATACAAAGAAACTCTGGGACTCAATCAGACATATCACTAACATGGATGCTAAAAAGAAGCGTCTGTTCGCCCATAATGAAACTGCCAGGGCAAATGAACTGAACAATTTCTGTATGCGTTTTAATGTTGATAACAGTGCAGAATGTGCTGATGTCTTGGACAATGTGATTTGTGGTTTTAATGTGGATAGAATTGAAATTGACCTAGAAACAGTCACTAAAGTTTTTAAAAATACTCACACTAAAAAGGCAACAGGCCCGGACAATCTGTCAGCTTTTATTTTGAAATCTTTTGCTGAGGAACTGTCTCCGGCCTGGCAGAAACTATTCCAGCTCTCCATAGACATTTATACAGTGCCAAGCCTCTGGAAAAAATCTATTGTAATTCCCATACCTAAAAAGGTCAGTCCCAAGAAAGACAATGACTACCGGCCGGTGGCCATAACCTCAATTTTTTTTAAATCACTAGAGAAGATCTTGATAGCTGTGGAACCAGTGCTTGATAAATATCAGTTTGCCTATACTAAGAATCGCAGCACAAGTGATGCTATAGCGACTATAATGCACCTTGCCCTGAAGCATCTAGAAAATCCAGCTGGATATGACTTCAAGACTTCTAGTTCAGCTGAATGTTAACCCTTTTTTAGTGAGGTGGTACTACTCCTTTTTATCTAATAGGCCACAGCAGGTTAAGTTCAACTCAGCTCTGTCCGATTTGGCTGTAAGTAGCACTGGTGCCCCCCAGGGGTGTGTCAGTTCGCCTTTTCTGTTCACATTGTATACCAACGACTGTGTCAGCTCTGAGCCAAGCCAATTTATAGTAACATTTTCTGATGATACTGTCATTCTTAGCCTGCTCAATGCCAAAAATACTAATTTAAGTGTTCCCGAACTGCGGTTGACAAGTTTGTCAACTGGTGTGATGCGAATCTGCTGCATATTAACACAATAAAATCTGTAGAGATGCTGCTTGATCCTAGATCAGTTGGTGACCATAGTCCTGTGGCCGTCCATAGCCAAGATATCAAACAGGTGAAAACCTTCAAGTACTTAGGAGTACATGTTGACAGCGACCTGAGCTGGCGCACACAGGTGGCCAATGTGTGTGCCAGAATCCACCAGCGTCTTCATTTTTTACGTAGGCTCAGAGTTTTTGGAGTCTGTAAAAATATTATGTTGATTTTTTACAGAGCAACAATTGAGTCAGTCCTCCGTTATGGTATCACCAGCTGGTTTGGTAATTTAACAGTTAAATC
Source organism: Scomber japonicus (assembly GCF_027409825.1). Classification (NCBI taxonomy): domain Eukaryota; kingdom Metazoa; phylum Chordata; class Actinopteri; order Scombriformes; family Scombridae; genus Scomber; species Scomber japonicus. Next base: position 35,288,716 of record NC_070589.1, read on the forward strand.
TAGAGCTGAGATCTCAAGCCTAGTTAGAACTGCAGGTAAGATTATGGGAATCACCCCCCCTTAATCCACAGGACCTGTTTGAGCAGGCGACTATGAGACAGACAAATGCCATTTTATCAGACAGTGCTCACGTGTTGAACTCTGAATATACTCTATAGACTTCCTTTGTGCAGGCACAATCGATATAAACACTCTTTTGTTCCCGTATCAATCAAGCTTCTTAACAGCCAGAAATGAATGTATGTGATGGTTTTGCGTATGGAAATGAAATTGTGTATTATGACTCCAGATAGTGTGTGGATGTATGCGAGTGAATGGATCTATGAGTGGCTGTGATGGAGCGCTGGGATGTGTGACTGAACCCATATTTATGACGGAATGAATGTTTTGGTAGGTTGATATGGTGATGTGGAGAGGGTGATGGGAGGTGATGTGATGCGAATGCTTTGATGGGGGGGGGGTTGTATGGTGATACATACGTTGGATCGTCCAATGTCAGTTTGTGTTTGTTCCACCACTGTCTTTTTACCGTACGTTTGTATTGCATGTTGTTTTTTGTTTTGTTTTTTATTGTATGTTATTTATGCAACACTTGTCCCTGTCTCCAAGTTAAATTTCTCCCTAGGGAGATCAATAAAGTATGCTAATCCTAATTAACAGACTGGTAGCAGCATTTTCTATCAGCTGGATGTGGGAAGTGTTACTTACTGATCCTTATATACAGGAAGTTACAGACATATCCCTATACACAACACATCACTGTTCAATATTATTGTGCTGTAAATGAAAGGAAAGCTCAGGGTCAAAGGTCAGACTCATACTGACAGCAGTATTCTTCACATTAATCAACAGTATACCAAGAATTCATTTGAGCAAGTTCACAGAATCTTGGGGCCAAATAAAAGGAAGTCAGATGCTCTGAAACATAAACACTCACCTTGTTATCAACAATCTAAAATACAAGACCAGCTGCTGACATTACAGGATTTTAATGGAACATATAAAGATGTGTCATCAGCATGTTGTGAGATCTAGTATTGATCCCTGTGGTAAACCACAAGAATTCACTTCTCATGAAAGAGAGAGAGCAGCTTTTCAAACTGTTTGATACCAAACCTCTGAAGTTTAACAGTGTGTGACTCCCTCTAGTGGATGTTGTGGAGTATTCTGTTGTCTTTGCTCCAAAGGTTTTTGTACAGAGTTTTGGTGTTTCCTGTCACTGTGGGCTGCAGAGCACAGTAGTACACAGCAGAGTCTGTCACTGCAGCAGAGGAGATCTGCAGGTGGATTTGTTTTTCTTCCACTTTAATCTTCAGTCCAGATTTTGGAGTTGCTACATTCCCAGAACCGAAGTGAGAGATGAGGAGCTCTGGTGGTTTTCCTGGATATTGTCGATACCAGAAGAAATAATCAGTGGTTAAAAGTTTGGAGTAATTATAGGACACAGTAACAGTGCTGCCCTCCAAACTGTGCTCTTCATTCTTGACTGCAGTGAGATCTTCACAGCTGACACCTGCATGAAAATATTTAAATCCAGCAGTTAGTGAACAAATGGACATTTTCTTGGGCTTCTTGTTCTGTGCTTCAGTAACTATGGAGCTGCTTTAATGACATGATCAGATATGAATGTTGTTGCCATTGAATTTAAGTCCAAGAGATGAAATGAAAATGTGACTCACCAGTGAATATACAGAGGAGCAGAGCTGCCACTAAAAGCAACATGTTGAAAGATAAACAGCTCAGTAATCCTCACAGTCAACTTTCTGAAGTCTGCTTACTTTCTGATGGGGACAGCTGGGCTTCTCCCATCTGTAAAGGAAGCCCCTCCTCCCTTAATGACATCACTGTGACATCACTGATCCCTGCAGTGGTGTGGGGAGGGGGGGGGGGTGTATACTGATATCCCACCAGTTATATCACCATCACAAGACTTTTCTTCTTCTCTTATGTCTTCATTGTCAACATGAAAACTTTGTCTGGAGCAGCTTTTACATGACTGATCTGTTGTCATGTGAAACTAGAGAAGCATCAAAAATCTGTCAGCTTGTGTTTGACTTTTGCTGTTTTCTGTCACTGTGGGTCAGCTCAGTCAATGTTTCTGATGTTTGTGGTTTATATGGATTATCAGGAATATATTGATCATTGCTCCTGTCCAGAGTATAAACTGAGGTGCCAAAAGGTCAGAATGATTGTATCAGTAAAGCTAAATATAGTTATGAATCGCCTCATATTGACATCAGAGTGTGACAGATCCTCCTTCTCTTCCACTGTTTAGCTGCAATGACAGAGAACACTGACTGACTGAAAGCTCTTCTTGTGATGGGAACGATGAGCAGATGATATATTAGCAGAGTGTGACAGTAATGATGATGGTTTGGTTCTTGGAGTTTGTTAATGAAGGCTTGTGAGTGGCTTTCAGGTTGTATTATTAGCTTGGGAGCAGCTTGTCAGACAGTAAAGTGTGACATGATCATGGTGTTCATGGATGTCTCCACTGTTTCAGAGGACTTTACTTTCCAGATGAACTGAACGTTTGAAAGCTTTAATTTTAGCCTTTGACATATTTGATTTGTATGTTATTTAAAAGAGAAATTAGAATCTATCCAAATATGAAGATACTTAAACTAACAGACTGAACAGTTTGTCCTGATGTGAGTATGTGTGTATTTGAGATGCTACATGATCTCTTTGAAAAGTACATTAGAAATGGTGTCTTGTGTTTGAAGCATCATCCAGCTGGTTTGTCATTGATGTGGATTTGCTGCTCATGTGAATCCTCCCACAGTGTTTCATTAGCAGCTGTAACCACAGTGACTCTGATAAAACAGGAATTAGCAGAATCCATCTGATATGAAGCTGTGGTTTGAATACCACTTCCCTCCTCTTTGAAGAGTAGTCACATATCTGTGTTCAGGTTTTTGTACAGCCTCTTCTACACTTTCTATCACTGTGTTTCTAGAGCACAGTAGTAGAGAGCTGTGTCTGCCAGGGTTAGTCTCTGTATGGTCAGCTCAGTTGATGTTGGCGATGTTTTGGATCCATATCTATCTTTATTATTAGCAGGAATATATTCACCACTCTCTGACTTAGCTCCTTTCCAGAGTATAAACTCAGGTGCCTGAAGGTCAGAATGATGTTTGTACCAGTAAAGGCGAGGATAGCTTCTAGTTGTCTCATATGTACATGTGAGTGTGACAGATTCTCCTTCTCTTTTACTGACTTCATGTTGATGAGGATAGATTTTGTCTCCAGCTATTAGTCCTGGAAAAAGTAGAGAAAATGAAGCCATTAGACTAACATTGTTGATGAGGCTGAGAGGAGAAGACAGTGGAAAATGTCAACTGTACAGTGTTACTCTGTGGACACAAACTGATCAACTGTTCATTTGACTGATTTCTATAGAAATCATCTTCCAAGGTGTTACCTAGTGAAGGAAACATATTGTATTAAAGTTGTGTTCCAGAGTGAAATATCCATCATTTGTAAAATATCACACAATGACAAAAACATACCAACCTACAAGAGTTGAAAAGAATAAAATGACAGCGAGTGTTTCCATGTTTCCAGAAGTGAAATGCTGTAACTGAATGTTCAGTGTGAATAAGTGTTGAGTGGTTTTGTGAGTTGTGTTTGGTCTGATGTTCACAGCTGGAATCAAACAGCTCTCTGCCATGCAGCCACCTCTGCAGTCAGTAGGAGGAGACTCATATGTCAAATTACATTCATTTCTAAAAGTCTTCATCACAGCTGTGTCTCATGAGGGAAAAGAATCTAGACTGTTTGATAGCAAACCTCTGAAGTTTAACAGTGTGTGACTCCCTCTAGTGGATGTTGTGGAGTATTCTGTTGTCTTTGCTCCAAAGGTTTTTGTACAGAGTTTTGGTGTTTCCTGTCACTGTGGGCCGCAGAGCACAGTAGTACACAGCAGAGTCTGTCACTGCAGCAGAGGAGATCTGCAGATCTACACGTTTCACTGCTGAGTTAATGTGAGCTGAGAAATCAGAATCATTTGGATAAATCAATCCGCTTTCTGTGATGTAGAGCAGGAACTCTGGTCTGGATCTCTGGTATTGTCGGTACCACTGGATATTGTTGATAGCACCTTCATATCTACAGTACAGCTTGATGTTTCCTCCCTCTGCAACATGTTCTTCAGTATTTTCTGGCCTAATGCTGTTCATGGAGCCCATGGCTGCAAAATGAATCATTCATGTCAGTTAGTCTGCAAGAGATTTTAAAAGAGACTCAACAGAGGTTCTTGACTTTTACTGTCATCTTTGATCATTTTAAAATGCATTAAAAAGCCAACATGTTGTTTCTGTTTGTGAATTGACTTCCACAAAATCATCCAGCTGTGAAAAACAGATATGTGGTTAATGCATCAGGTAAAATGAGACTTTGATCTGTGTTCTAACACTCACCTATAAAGTGAGATAAAAGTATAAAGAGGTAAAGCAACATGTCTTTGGAGTTGTTGAAAGCAAACAGACAGCAGATGATCAATGTTCTTCCACTGCAGTAGAATGAAGAAACTAAACAGCCTCTCTGCTGCACAGCCCTTCTCCTCAGCATCAAGCTGATTGGGATTTGACTTCCTCAAACATTTCTGCTCTGGAGACAGAAATAATCTCATTGGTTGAGTTGAACCTCAGTGGGCAGGGCAAGGAAATCCCCTCTAGAGCTTCTTGAAGCACCAATAATATCATGAACTTCATCACAGTTTAACACGGCTTTCAGTTGTGTTAAGTTTCAGTTGAACACTGAGATTCATCAGCCTGCTGACAAACTCATATTCATCTAAATGTGTTGATGCCACAGCAATACATGACCTCATGTGACCTCATGTTGAAGTTGGTCCAATGAGTTTCCAGCAGTGAGGTGCACAGATTTTAATGTGGGGAAAAGAGAGCGCTGCTATGGGATCAGTACATCAGCAGATACTTTGAGCTGAGAGACAGGAATCATTATCAAGAGAGAAAGAGTCGACCGATTCAACCCTTCTGTTACACTTCTGTGATTCAGCTGTGGAAATGATGCTGCAGTCACCATCATAATGCAGCTTTCACACTGTTGGATACAGATGGGTCTTTTGTAGGGTTGAGTCACATATGTTAAGATTAAAAACTCAATCAACAGTGTGTGACTCCCTCTAGTGGATGTTGTGGAGTATTCTGTTGTCTTTGCTCCAAAGGTTTTTGTACAGAGTTTTGGTGTTTCCTGTCACTGTGGGCCTCACAGCACAGTAGTACACAGCAGAGTCTGTCACTGCAGCAGAGGACATATGAAGATCCATTTGGGTTTCAGCTTCAGTCACGTTAACAAACAGTCCAGGTACTGGATTTTCAATCACATCTCCATTCTTCAAATGAGAGATGAGGAACTCTGGTGGTTTTCCTGAATATTGTCGATACCAGAAAAAGTAATCAGCTGTAGAATATTTACATGACAGAGTAACAGAGCTGCCTTCTAAACTGTACTCTTCATTGTTGACTGGAGTGAGTTTTTCACAGCTGACACCTAAAGGAAGAGATAACTCTGTTATAACATGTTGTCAAAGACTCATAAAAGGAATATGTACAACTTCATGCTCAGTTTTGAAGCAAACTTCAATAGAAGTAAATATGAAGTGTGTCTCCTACCTGTTAGTGTGATCAGAAACACAGTTGAAAACAGACTTAATTGCATTGACACCATCTTGAAGACAACAAGAAACTGTGTGTTGTTTAGTATGAAACACCACAGTGAAAGTTTGTGTCTTTCTGTACTTCAGTGACAGTTTTGCTCCTCCCTTCACTCCCTCTAGTGGATGTTGTGGAGTATTCTGTTGTCTTTGCTCCAAAGGTTTTTGTACAGAGTTTTGGTGTTTCCTGTCACTGTGGGCTGCAGAGCACAGTAGTACACAGCAGAGTCTGTCACTGCAGCAGAGGAGATCTGCAGATCAACACGTTTCTCTGTTGAGTTAATGTGAGCTGAGAAATCAGAATCAGTTGGATGAATCAATCCATCCTGTGTGATGTAGAGCAGGAACTCTGGTCTGGATCTCTGGTATTGTCGGTACCACTTGGATACTGTAGATAGCACCTTCATATCTACAGTACAGCTTGATGTTTCCTCCCTCTGCAACATGTTCTTCAGTATTTTCTGGCTTTATGCTGTTCATGGAGCCCATGGCTGCAAAATGAATCATTCATGTCAGTTAGTCTGCAAGAGATTTTAAAAGAGACTCAACAGAGGTTCTTGACTTTTACTGTCATCTTTGGTCATTTTAAAATGCATTAAAAAGTCAACATGTTGTTTCTGTTTGTGAATTGACTTCCACAAAATCATCCAGCTGTGAAAAACAGATATGTGGTTAATACATCAGGTAAAATGAGACTTTGATCTGTGTTCTAACACTCACCTATAAAGTGAGATAAAAGTATAAAGAGGTAAAGCAACATGTCTTTGGAGTTGTTGAAAGCAAACAGACAGCAGATGATCAATGTTCTTCCACTGCAGTAGAATGAAGAAACTAAACAGCCTCTCTGCTGCACAGCCCTTCTCCTCAGCATCAAGCTGATTGGGATTTGACTTCCTCAAACATTTCTGCTCTGGAGACAGAAATAATCTCATTGGTTGAGTTGAACCTCAGTGGGCGGAGCCAGCGAATAACCTCTTGTTGTTCTGTACTCAGTGAGGTTCATCTGTTCAGTTACATTATGTTTGTGTCTGAAACAGTTAGGTTCATTAGAAATGTTTGAATTTAAAACTGCATGTCATCAATTTTATCCACATTGGAGAACTAAATTGTTTCTGCTGATGATTGATTTATTAGTTATTGACTAAATAATTCCTAATTTAATTTGGAGTCACTGAGGAATGTAGTCCAAATACCAACTGTATAAAATTCCCTCCCACTCTGCCTCAGAGATGTGTGCATGCACACAATGCATGCAGTGACTGACTTTACAGTGTGGATAGTTCAATCCCCTTACTCCGCTGGTCTGTTCTCCCATTGTTATTATTATTAATGTCCTTTGTTACAACAATGTATTGGTGACAATGTAAGTATCATAATGAATACCTGGCGTTATGACTACATGGCACTATAATACTAATTGTCAATACAGCAGTGTTTATACACCTGTGTTATTAGCAGGCCGTTAGCTCAGCTCACGAGGGGCTTAATTTAGTCAATAAGCTGATGTGCAACCCAGTTTAGATGTTACACTTTGTAGTGTTACTGCCTGTTTATAAGAGTAACTGTTCTAAGTAAGCTTGTATCTGGTGTTGTTAAGAATAGTGCAGATTTCAGGGTGCATGATGCAACTCCCAGTCATGTGACTTTCTAGCTGTTGAAGCCAATGCTATATTATTGTTTCACTAATGCTCCTGCCCTGACTGAGCCCTTGTAGTTATTTGTTAGTATGATTATTATTACTCTGTGCTGCAGATATCATAAACCACACATTCAATATCTACCATACCGTTGTATGAGCTAATATTGCCAACGCCCTCATGCTTGGAATAACTTCATGTTTGGAAAATAAAGACATCATCTGAAGGAGAGAAGTTCCTGCGTTTTCTCTGACTGGAAAATTAGGCCAGTTGTGCACAACCAGACTATCATCACCCAAACTGTTGTTTACACCAACAGAAACATGTTGGGCCCTATTTTCTTCAGTTATGAGCAGCACATGCAGTAGTTGGTTATTTTCCTGACCATAAACTTAACTTTGTATTTTGGTGTCCAGTGCAGAGCAAACGGTCCACAGGTGGGAAGAAGGACACAAAGAGGTGAGAGGTTCCTTCAAAGGAGGCGGTGCAATGTCAGCTGTTGGTATTTAGTGGCAATGTGAACATTGATGTTGTGCTGAGAATACACATCTCAGAACAATGTCTGTTTGTGGTGTAACGTGAGTCCACTGACACTTTGGAGATTTTATCAACAAGAACAAAGGAAGTACTTGCAGCAAATGCAGACCTCTGAAATTTAACAGTGTGTGACTCGCTCTAGTGGATGTTGTGGAGTATTCTGTTGTCTTTGCTCCAAAGGTTTTTGTACAGAGTTTTGGTGTTTCCTGTCACTGTAGAGCACAGTAGTACACAGCAGAGTCTGTCACTGCAGCAGAGGAGATCTGCAGAACGACTTCATTTTTCTTCTTATTCAGTTCAGCGGTCAGTCGAGGATTTGGAGGTTTTGCATGCACCACAATAGGAGGTGTTGAATCAGTGATCAATAGAAGGAACTGAGGAGCTGATCCAGGATCTTGTCGATACCACTGGAGATTTTCAGCTTTAACTGAATATTTACAGGACAGAGTAACATTATGTCCCTCTGATGAAAACACTTCAGCACTGCTGGCTGTAATATCATCTTCCAAGGTGTTACCTAGTGAAGGAAACATGTTGTATTAAAGTTGTGTTCCAGAGTGAAATATCCATCATTTGTAAAATATCACACAATGACAAAAACATACCAACCTACAAGAGTTGAAAAGAGTAAAATGACAGCGAGTGTTTCCATGTTTCCAGAAGTGAAATGCTGTAACTGAATGTTCAGTGTGAATAAGTGTTGAGTGGTTTTGTGAGTTGTGTTTGGTCTGATGTTCACAGCTGGAATCAAACAGCTCTCTGCCATGCAGCCACCTCTGAAGTCAGTAGGAGGAGACTCATATGTCAAATTACATTCATTTCTAAAAGTCTTCATCACAGCTGTGTCTCATGAGGGAAAAGAATCTAGACTGTTTGATAGCAAACCTCTGAAGTTTAACAGTGTGTGACTCCCTCTAGTGGATGTTGTGGAGTATTCTGTTGTCTTTGCTCCAAAGGTTTTTGTACAGAGTTTTGGTGTTTCCTGTCACTGTGGGCTGCAGAGCACAGTAGTACACAGCAGAGTCAGACAGCTGCAGCTTCTGGATCTTCAGAGGAACTGATGTCCCGTCTACTGTAGCATCAATCCTCTCTTCCTCTGCAGGTTTATCTGGTGTTGCAGACTTGAAACGTTGCAGTAACAACTTTGGGAAATCATTTACTTCTTGTTTGTACCAGAACAAAGTGGGACTTGCTCTAGTTGTGTCAAAAGTACAACCAAGTGTAACTGTCTGTCCTTCAGTAGCAATGACATCTTCTGGTGGCTGGTTCACTTTGTCTTGTCCTTTACACTCTGGGGAAGAACAGAACATGCAGAGGAAGAGATGAATCAATAAAGATGATTGATTAAAGGAGAACAATCAGCAGGTTTGTTTGTGAATTGACTTCCACAAAATCATCCAGCTGTGAAAAACAGATATGTGGTTAATACATCAGGTAAAATGAGACTCTGATCTGTGTTGTAACACTCACCTATAAAGTGAGATAAAAGTATAAAGAGGTAAAGCAACATGTCTTTGGAGTTGTTGAAAGCAAACAGACAGCAGATGATCAATGTTCTTCCACTGCAGTAGAATGAAGAAACTAAACAGCCTCTCTGCTGCACAGCCCTTCTCCTCAGCATCAAGCTGATTGGGATTTGACTTCCTCAAACATTTCTGCTCTGGAGACACAAATCTCATTGGTTGAGTTGAACCTCAGTGGGCGGGGCCAGGAAATACCCTCCAGAGCTTCTTGAAGCACCTATAATATAATGAACTTCATTACAGTTTAACACGGCTTTCAGTTGTGTTAAGTTTCAGTTGAACACTGAGATCCATCAGCCTGCTGACAAACTCATATTCACCTAAATGTGTTGGTGCCACAGCAATGCATGACCTCATGTGACCTCATGTTGAAGTTGATCCAATGAGTTTCCAGCAGTGAGGTGCACAGATTTTAATGTGCGGAAAAGAGAGCACTGCTATGGGATCAGTCCATCAGCAGATACTTTGAGCTGAGAGACAGGAATCATTATCAAGAGAGAAAGAGTCGACTGATTCAACCCTTCTACTACACTTCTGTGATTCAGCTGTGGAAATGATGCTGCAGTCACCATCACAATGCAGCTTTCACACTGTTGGATACAGATGGGTCTTTGTAGGGCTGAGTCACATATGTGGAGATTCAAAACTTGATCAACAGTGTGTGACTCCCTCTAGTGGATGTTGTGGAGTATTCTGTTGTCTTTGCTCCAAAGGTTTTTGTACAGAGTTTTGGTGTTTCCTGTCACTGTGGGCTGCAGAGCACAGTAGTACACAGCAGAGTCTGTCACTGCAGCAAAGGAGATCTTTAGAGGAACTGATGGTTTGTTGAGTGTAACATCAAATCTGTCTTTGGGGAACTCTGCAGCATTATCTCCATCCCCAATAGTATCACGTCGCAAAACATACTTTGGGAAATCATTTACTTCTTGTTTGTACCAGAACAAATATGGAGTGAAATTGGTCTCAAATGTACAATTAAGTGTAACTGTCTGTCCTTCAGTAGCAATGACATCTCCTCGTGGCTGGTTCACTCTGTCTTGTCCTTTACACTCTGGGGAAGAACAGAACATGCAGAGGAAGAGATGAATCAATAAAGATGATTGATTAAAGGAGAACAATCAGCAGGTTTGTTTGTGAATTGACTTCCATAAAATCATCCAGCTGTGAAAAACAGATATGTGGTTAATACATCAGGTAAAATGAGACTTTGATCTGTGTTGTAACACTCACCTATAAAGTGAGATAAAAGTATAAAGAGGTAAAGCAACATGTCTTTGGAGTTGTTGAAAGCAAACAGACAGCAGATGATCAATGTTCTTCCACTGCAGTAGAATGAAGAAACTAAACAGCCTCTCTGCTGCACAGCCCTTCTCCTCAGCATCAAGCTCATTGACTTCCTCATTTCTGCAGTGAGGAGCTGTCAGGTTTTTGTACAGAGACTGTGGGTTTACTTTCACTGTGGGCTGCAGAGCAGAAAACCTCTGTCTGATCTGATGAATTCAAACTTTCTGTCTCAACTGGACTGAGTTTAGAAATCCATGACTGTCTTCACTCTTCTTCCTCTTGATTTAAGGTGTGATCATTAAACTGTGGAGTGTTCCTCTTATAGTAAAAGTATTATAGTGATGTAGTATGCAGTATTACAGTAAAAGTACTGCAGTATTATAGTGATGTAGTATGCAGTATTACAGTAAAAGTACTGCAGTATTATAGTGATGTAGTATGCAGTATTACAGTAAAAGTACTGCAGTATTATAGTGATGTAGTATGCAGTATTACAGTAAAAGTACTGCAGTATTATAGTGATGTAGTATGCAGTATTACAGTAAAAGTACTGCAGTATTATAGTGATGTAGTATGCAGTATTACAGTAAAAGTACTGCAGTATTATAGTCATGTAGTATGCAGTATTACAGTAAAAGTACTGCAGTATTATAGTGATGTAGTATGCAGTATTACAGTAAAAGTACTGCAGTATTATAGTGATGTAGTATGCAGTATTACAGTAAAAGTACTGCAGTATTATAGTGATGTAGTATGCAGTATTACAGTAAAAGTACTGCAGTATTATAGTGATGTAGTATGCAGTATTACAGTAAAAGTACTGCAGTATTATAGTGATGTAGTATGCAGTATTATAGTGATGTAGTATGCAGTATTACAGTAAAAGTATTGCAGTATTATAGTGATGTAGTATGCAGTATTATAGTGATGTAGTATGCAGTATTATAGTGATGTAGTATGCAGTATTATAGTGATGTAGTATGCAGTATTACAGTAAAAGTACTGCAGTATTATAGTGATGTAGTATGCAGTATTACAGTAAAAGTACTGCAGTATTATAGTGATGTAGTATGCAGTATTACAGTAAAAGTACTGCAGTATTATAGTGATGTAGTATGCAGTATTACAGTAAAAGTACTGCAGTATTATAGTGATGTAGTATGCAGTATTATAGTGATGTAGTATGCAGTATTACAGTAAAAGTACTGCAGTATTATAGTGATGTAGTATGCAGTATTACAGTAAAAGTACTGCAGTATTATAGTGATGTAGTATGCAGTATTATAGTGATGTAGTATGCAGTATTACAGTAAAAGTATTGCAGTATTATAGTGATGTAGTATGCAGTATTACAGTAAAAGTACTGCAGTATTATAGTGATGTAGTATGCAGTATTATAGTGATGTAGTATGCAGTATTACAGTAAAAGTACTGCAGTATTATAGTGATGTAGTATGCAGTGCGATGCTGCCACCTGCTGGTACATCAGATCTTCACACTCATTGTTTCATATTCTCTAAATGCAGTCATGTGATCCTCTTAGAGATCAAAGTTTAATTTATTTTTTCTTTTCTTTAGATATTTTTGTCCACCTTTATTCAGCAGTAGACAGGAAACAGGAGGGGGGGGGGGGCAGAGGGATTTGAACCGGGGTCGTCTGCGTATGTGGCTCTAACCACTCGACCAGCTGCCATCAAAGTTTCATTTAATCCGTTTCAAATAAAAACCTAGGATCAGATTTTCTAGAGAAACATGTAAACTTTTTTATTTCTGGTCTGAACAACAAACAGTTTACTGATTCAAATACAAAATAAAGAGTCAGATTGTCAGTTTGGTCCTCAGTGACGGACTCCCAGCAGCCAATAATCAATAATCAGTCTGATTACATCATTCATGTTTCTGTGTGGAGCCGCAGCAGAGTCCTGGTTAACCCGGGACCCTGGAACACTTCACCGGCCCCTGGAACACTTCACCGGCCCCCGGAACACTTCACCGGCCCCTGGAACACTTCACCGGCCCCCGGAACACTTCACCGGCCCCTGGAACACTTCACCGGCCCCTGGAACACTTCACCGGCCCCCGGAACACTTCACCGGCCCCCGGAACACTTCACCGGCCCCTGGAACACTTCACCGGCCCCCGGAGGCCCCCTGACGGCTCTCTGTGTCCGGTGTCTGGCTCTCGGTCAGATCGACATGGTCTTCCCGGTGACGGTGCGTTTGAGGGCGGACGCCGCCATGCCGCCCATGAAGCGGAGCCCGGCGCTGCCGCCCGGCAGCAGCGACACCAAGCAGCCGAGGATCACCGCCACCTGCAGCGCGGCTCCCAGCGCGGTGAGCGCCGTGCTGTGGAGGCTCAGCGCCGCGTACAGAGTCCCCACGAGGGCGCACAGGTACACGGCGGCCCCGGGGGAGGTGGGCAGGGCGGCGGCCAGCCTGCTGGGGCCCCGCAGCACCGCCACCGCCGCCAGGGCGAACAGCGACCCGAGCGACCACAGCAGCGCGAACTTGCGTGCGTACAGCAGCAGCAGCGGGGCGTACAGCGCAGACAGCGCGAAGCACAGCGCGGAAAATGCGCCGCACACCGCGGAGGCGACCAGCCGCTGCCGCCGGCTCATGCCCGGCAGACACGGGTCCGGCTCCGACCACCATGACCAGGAAGCGCCGCCGCCGCTCCCGGAGCTCTGCCCGGCCGAGCCGCCGGACCACGGGCTGGACCAGCGCCCGAACCAGCTGCCCGAAACCGGCTCGGCGCCGTCCATGTCCACCGCGGTGCTGGAGCCGGACTGGGACCCGGTCTTCCCGCCTTTAGACTGCAGCAGGTACTCCTGCAGCTGCCGGTTCAGCTCCGCCATTACGGGGCAGCTAACAGGCTAACTGCTAGCAGGAGGACCTCTTCTTCTTCTGCTTCTTCTTCTTCTTCACATTAAAGTCTGAAAATTATTAAAGAAAACAGAAGAAGAAGTTTAGTAGAAGTTCAGATACTGGTGTAAAACAGAGTCAAAGTAGAAGAAGTGGTTCAGCTCCTTTACTCAGTAACAGTCAGAAAGTTCAGACTCTGAAATGAACCCAAGTATAAAAGTTAAAATGTATTTTTGCCTCCTGATAATTCTGCTAGATGAAAAAAGTTTTCCTCTTTTATTAACACAGGAAAACATCACTGGACATAAATATATAATATAAACTCTCCTCACTGACTCACTGTCACAGACTGCTGTTATATGATATAATATATATATATATAATATATGTAATATATATATTGGTATTGTAGCAGTGTAAAGTGAGCTCAGTGCTCATATAGAGTTTCCTGTCTGCACATTTAGAGGTGAACTAACATGACGTCATGTCTGCTTTATAAACTAGTAACGAGTCTGTTTGACAGCGCGAGGAGCAGAAAGTCCAGATGTTCGTGTTCAGGGTTCGGGAGGGAAAGTAAAGTTCAGACACCTGAAACATTTACCTTCTGGCTGCAGGTCACTTCCTGCTTCTCCTCCTGACTCCAGCGGAGCTCACAGTTCATATGAAACGCGTTAGTGGAGCTGTTAGTCCCGGTTAGTCCCGTTTATACCGACCGGAACACACCGGGCCGTACTTCCTGCTGGACACACCGGCGGTGACGTCTCTGTTGTGAAGCTCTGAAGCTGCTCGTGCGTCAGTTTGGGACCTTTAACTCTAACAACGCAGCAGCTCATTGGTCAGTGACATCAGGTGGCCGCTCGCCATCCAATCATGAGGCGCGGTGTAGAGACGTCACCGCCGTGGTGTCTCTCCAGCAGGAAGAACGGCCCGGTGTGTTCCGGTCGGTATAAACGGGACTAACCGGGACTAACCGGGACTAACAGCTCCACTAACGCGTTTTATATTAACTCTGAGCCACGTGATCTGCTGCTGCCGCTAACAGCTCGTTTCCGGTCGGTTAACGGAGGAAAAGCTAACCGGAGAGAGGTGAGCCGCGTGCCAGTTAGAGCTGTCAATACTGTGTGTGTGTGTGTGTGTGTGTGTGTGTAACAGGTGTGTGTGTGTGTGTGTGTGTGTAACAGGTGTGTGTGTGGGTGGGTGTGTGTGTGTGTGTGTGTGTGTTGGTGTGTGTGTAACTGGTGTGTGTGTGTGTGTAGGTAACGTAGGTAGGTGTGTGTGTGTGTGTGAGTGAGTGTATGTATAACAGGTGTGTGTGTGTGTGTGTGTGTGTGTGAGTGAGTGTGTGTGTGAGCAGCCATGGTGAGTGTGTGTGTATAACAGGTGTGTGTGTGTGTGTGTGTGTGTGTGTGTGTGTGTGTGTGTGTATATAACGTTTGTGTGTATGTGTGTGTATAACAGGTTTGTGTGTATATGTGTAGCCATGGTAACCATGCAGCCCGACGCCCTCTCCGTGGTGAACCAGCTGAGGGATCTCGCCGCCGACCCGATGAACCGGCGAGCGATCGTCCAGGACCAGGGCTGCCTGCCGGGTCTCATCCTGTTCCTGGACCACCCCAACCCTCAGGTGGTCTACTCCGCTCTGCTGGTGAGACCACAGGAAGTTAGTCTGACCACACAGGAAGTTAGTCTGACCACACAGGAAGTTAGTCTGACCACACAGGAAGTTAGTCTGACTGTGATAAACATGATGAATCCATAAATTAGGAAGGAAGGAAGGTAGGAAAGAAGGGAGGGAGGGAGGAATAAAGGAAGGAAGGAAGGAATGAAGGGAGGAAGGAAAGAAAGAATAAAGGAAGGAAGGGAGGGAGGGAAGGACAGAAGGAAGGGAGAGAGGAAGGTAGGAAAGAAGGAAGGAAGGAAGGTAGGAAAGAAGGAGGGAAGGAAGGGAGGGACTGAATTCAGACTGAACTCCGCAGCAAGACAGCATGGAGGTTACGACCAGTTCAATATAATCAATATATTAAAAAAAAGATCAATAAGAGAGTCAAGGAAGGAAGTAAGGAAGGAAGGAGGGAAGGAAGGAAGGAAGGGAGGACGACACGAAGGTTATAGATAAATTCAGACTGAACTCCGCAGCAAGACAGCATGGAGGTTACGACCAGTTCAATATAATCAATATATTAAAAAAAAGATCAATAAGAGAGTCAAGGAGGGAAAGAAGGAAGGACGAAAGGACAGAAGGGAGAGAGGGAGGAAGGAAGGAAGGACAGAAGGAAGGAAGGAAGGAAGCAAGGAAGGAAGGGAGCGACTAACTTCAGACTGAACTCCGCAGCAAGACAGCATGGACATTACGCCCAGTTCAATATAATCAATATATTAAAAAAAGATCAATAAGAGAGTCAAGGAAGGAAGGGAGGAAGAAGGAAGGAAGGAAGGAGGGAAGGAAGGAAGGAAGGAAGGACAGAAGGGAGGGAGGGAGGGAGGAAGGAAGGAAGGACAGAAGGAAGGAAGGAAGGAAGGAAGGAAGGAAGGAAGGGAGGGACTAAATTCAAACTGAACTCCGCAGCAAGACAGCATGGAGGTTACGACCAGTTCAATATAATCAATATATTAAAAAAAGATCAATAAGAGAGTCAAGGAAGGAAGGGAGGAAGAAGGAAGGAAGGAAGGAGGGAAGGAAGGAAGGGAGGGAGGAAGGAAGGTAGGAAAGAAGGAAGGAAGGAAGGGAGGGACTAAATTCAAACTGAACTCCGCAGCAAGACAGCATGGACGTTACGCCCAGTTCAATATAATCAATATATTAAAAAAAGATCAATAAGAGAGTCAAGGAGGGAAGGAAGGAAGGAAGGAAGGAAGGAAGGAAGGAAGGAAGGAAGGGAGGGAGGGAGGGAGGAAGGAAGGTAGGAAAGAAGGAAGGAAGGAAGGGAGGGACTAAATTCAAACTGAACTCCGCAGCAAGACATCATGGAGGTTACGCCCAGTTCAATATAATCAATATATTAAAAAAAGATCAATAAGAGAGTCAAGGAGGGAGGGAAGGAAGGAAGGAAGGAGGGAAGGAAGGAAGGAAGGAAGGAAGGGAGGGAGGGAGGGAGGAAGGTAGGAAAGAAGGAAGGAAGGAAGGAAGGGAGGGACTAAATTCAAACTGAACTCCGCAGCAAGACATCATGGAGGTTACGACCAGTTCAATATAATCAATATATTAAAAAAAGATCAATAAGAGAGTCAAGGAAGGAAGGGAGGAAGAAGGAAGGAAGGAAGGAGGGAAGGAAGGAAGGAAGGAAGGAAGGAAGGAAGGAAGGAAGGAAGGAAGGAAGGGAGGGACTAAATTCAAACTGAACTCCGCAGCAAGACATCATGGAGGTTACGCCCAGTTCAATATAATCAATATATTAAAGTGACTCTGAAGTGACTCGTGTGTGTGTGTGTGTGTGTGTGTGTGTGTGTGTGTGTGTGTGTGTGTGTGTGTCTATCTGCTCTCTGATTGGTGGTGGTCCCAGGCGGTGCGTTACCTGGCGGAGTGCAGAGCCAATCAGGAGAAGCTGAAGGGCGAGCTGGGGATGATGCTGAGTCTGCAGAACGTCGTCCAGAAGTGAGAAAACGTTACCTCCTATTACTCCCTCCATCCTTCTTTACCTCCTTTTACTCCCTCCATCCTCTCTTTACCTCCTTTTACTCCCTCCATCCTTCTTTACCTCCTTTTACCCCCTCCATCCTTCTTTACCTCCTTTTACTCCCTCCATCCTCTCTTTACCTCCTTTTACTCCCTCCATCCTCTCTTCACCTCCTATTACTCCCTCCATCCTTCTTTACCTCCTTTTACTCCCTCCATCCTTCTTTACCTCCTTTTACTCCCTCCATCCTTCTTCACCTCCTTTTACTCCCTCCATCCTCTCTTCACCTCCTTTTACTCCCTCCATCCTCTCTTTACCTCCTTTTACTCCCTCCATCCTTCTTTACCTCCTTTTACTCCCTCCATCCTTCTTTACCTCCTTTTACTCCCTCCATCCTTCTTTACCTCCTTTTACTCCCTCCATCCTTCTTTACCTCCTTTTACTCCCTCCATCCTTCTTCACCTCCTTTTACTCCCTCCATCCTCTCTTCACCTCCTTTTACTCCCTCCATCCTCTCTTTACCTCCTTTTACTCCCTCCATCCTTCTTTACCTCCTTTTACTCCCTCCATCCTGGCTTCACCTCCTATTACTCCCTCCATCCTCTCTTCACCTCCTATTACTCCCTCCATCCTCTCTTCACCTCCTATTACTCCCTCCATCCTCTCTTTACCTCCTTTTACTCCCTCCATCCTTCTTTACCTCCTATTACCTCCATCCTGGCTGAGTCACACAGCGCTGAGTCTCTGTGTGTGTGTGTGTGTGTGTGTGTGTGTGTCTGTGTGTGTGTGTGTGTGTGTGTGTCTCAGGTCGACCACCCCGGGGGAGACTAAGCTGCTGGCCTCAGAGATCTACGAGCTGCTGCAGGCGTCCGGCGCCGCCGACGCCGAGCCGGCCGACGAGTCGCAGAGCGGACGAAGGAAAGCTCAGTTCTTCCTCGGCTCGAGCAACAAGAGAGCGAAGACGGTGGTGCTGCACATCAACGGGCTGGACGACTCTGTGAGGGGGCATTCACTCGTTCACTCACTCATTTATTCACTCCTTCATTCACTCATTCACTCATTCATTCATTCATTCACTCCTTCATTCACTCCTTCATTCATTCACTCCTTCATTCACTCCTTCATTCACTCCTTCATTCATTCACTCCTTCATTCACTCCTTCATTCATTCACTCCTTCATTCATTCACTCCTTCATTCACTCCTTCGTTCATTCACTCCTTCATTCACTCCTTCATTCACTCCTTCATTCATTCACTCCTTCATTCACTCCTTCATTCACTCCTTCGTTCATTCACTCCTTCATTCACTCCTTCATTCACTCCTTCATTCATTCACTCCTTCATTCACTCCTTCATTCACTCCTTCATTCACTCATTCATTCATTCAGTCATTCATTCAATCAATCACTCCTTCACTCATTCGTTCACTCACTCATTTATTTATTCACTCATTCATTCACTAATTCATTCACTCATTCGTTCACTCACTCATTCATTTATTCACTCATTCATTCACTCATTCATTCAGTCATTAATTCATTCATTCACTCGTTCACTCCTTCATTCACTCGTTCACTCCTTCATTCACTCGTTCACTCCTTCATTCACTCCTTCATTCACTCCTTCATTCATTCATTCACTCATTTATTCACTCATTCATTCACTCACTCCTTCATTCATTCATTCAATCTTTATTTATAAAGCACCAAATCACAACAAAGTTTACAGGAGAGGAACCTGAGAACTGAAGGCTCTGCCTCCTGTTCTACTTTTAGAGATACTAGGAACCACAAGTAGACCTGCATGCTGGGAGCGCAGTGTTCTAGTAGGTCCATAAGGTTCTATGCGCTGGGAGCACAGTGTTCTAGTAGGTTCATAAGGTTCTATGAGCTGGGAGCACAGTGTTCTAGTAGGTTCATAAGGTTCTATGAGCTGGGAGCACAGTGTTCTAGTAGGTTCATAAGGTTCTATGAGCTGGGAGCGCAGTGTTCTAGTAGGTTCATAAGGTTCTATGAGCTGGGAGCACAGTGTTCTAGTAGGTTCATAAGGTTCTATGAGCTGGGAGCACAGTGTTCTAGTAGGTTCATAAGGTTCTATGAGCTGGGAGCGCAGTGTTCTAGTAGGTTCATAAGGTTCTATGAGCTGGGAGCACAGTGTTCTAGTAGGTTCATAAGGTTCTATGAGCGCAGTGTTCTAGTAGGTTCATGAGGTTCTATGAGCTGGGAGCGCAGTGTTCTAGTAGGTTCATAAGGTTCTATGAGCTGGGAGCGCAGTGTTCTAGTAGGTTCATAAGGTTCTATGAGCTGGGAGCACAGTGTTCTAGTAGGTTCATAAGGTTCTATGAGCTGGGAGCGCAGTGTTCTAGTAGGTTCATAAGGTTCTATGAGCTGGGAGCGCAGTGTTCTAGTAGGTTCATAAGGTTCTATGAGCTCTTTAAGATGTGATGGAGCCTGACCATTGAGAGCTTTCAGATTCACTCATTCAGGTTTTTGTTGATGTTGTTTCAGGGCCGCCGGAGTCTGTGTGAAGAAGCTCTGCTGAAGATCCGAGGAGTGATCAGCTTCACCTTCCAGATGGCTGTGAAGAGATGCATCGTTAGGATCCGCTCAGACCTGAAGGCCGAGGTGAGTCCAGAACCTGAACCAGAACCTGAACCTGGACCTGAAACAGAACCTGCTCTAATAACAGGTTCTTCAAGTTACAGAAACTAAACAAGAAAACGAAGCAGAGAAAAAGAAAAAGTCAGATTTTAATGTAGAAAGAAGAACAGACATGACACTAAGGGTTGGAGTCATAGACAGGACCGGTACCCGGGGCAACTGGGAGAGGACCGGGGCAACTGGGAGAGGACCGGGGCAACTGGGAGAGGATGACAACTGCATAGTGCTGTATCAATAATGATTGATTGATTGAAACCTCAAACATCATCTGACGTCTCAGGATCCTTTTAAGTCTGTGAACTGATGATGTCATTAGCTGATTGATACTGATCAATGATCTGTAGATAACAGGAAGTGTTCGGTAGAAGACAGGAAGTGTTCGGTAGATGACAGGAAGTGTTCGGTAGATAACAGGAAGTGTTCTCCTCAGGCTTTGGCGTGTGCGATCGCATCTACGGAGGTGATGACGGCTCAGCAGGTGGTGAAAGGAGAGAACGGAGACGAGGTCAGTTTGAGTCCATCCATCTATCTATCTATCTATATATCTATCCATCCATCCATCCATCCATCCATCCGTCCATCTATCATCCATCTATCATCCATCTATCCATCTATCCATCTATCCATCTATCCATCCATCTATCTATCTATCCATCTATCCATCTATCCATCTATCCATCTATCCATCCATCTATTTATCCATCCATCTATCCATCTATCCATCTATCCATCTATCCATCTATCTATCTATCTATCTATCTATCTATCTATCCATCCATCTATCCATCTATCTATCTATCTATCTATCTATCCATCCATCTAGCAGCAATAATAGTATAAATAAATAATAATAATAATTTACAGCAGAGCAGTAATATTAATATCGAGTGGTAACAAACCAGAGATGATACTGTTGTTACAGATTAAAGTATAATACATTAATACATATAATATATATGTATGTATAAAATACTTTAATATACTTTTATATTATATGTATATTATACCGTTGAGTTGAAATTGGTATTATACATTAAATACTAATATAGCACAGCGTTGGTCATTAAGTTGTAGAGCAGCAGAATCTAACAGTGATGAATCTGCTGCAGTAACGCTTCGTACCAGCAGGTGGCAGCAGAGTCTCAGCCACTGGGTCAAAAACTGTTTAACCCAAACTTTATGGGGAGTCTGTTTAGTTATTTATTTCATTATCTCTGTGTGCATTCTTTTTGGAAAATTATTCATAAGGACTAAAATAAATCACAGCTACTATTAATTACACCATACAGTAAAATCATTATTATTATAATTATTGTCCCCTTGCTTTGAGCGCTCTGCTACCAACACAGCTGGTTACTGTCAGAGTCTCTTTAAGGCTTTAAGCTGCTGTGACCAACTGGAAGCTAACAAGCTAACAAGCTAACAAGCTAACAAGCTAACAAGTTAAAGTTAAACTGTCTCTTCATACTTTCTAAAGACTGTTTTATAGGGTTAGGGTTATAGAAACATCAGAGTTTAAAGGAAAAGATCTTCAGACTAAGTCAAACTACCGACCCTTTATAACATTGACATGTAATGACTGTCACCCCCCCCCCCCGTCTCCAGGTGTTGATCCCGTTCTCGGAGGACGGCTCCGTGTCGGTGGAGCAGAACGTGGACCTGCCGGACTACCTGCCCGAAGACGAGAGTCCGTCTCAGGATCCGGACAAGGCGGTGACCCGGGTGGGAACGGGCGGAGACGGAGCCACCTGGCTGGGCGCCGCCGCCAACTTCCTGTCCCGCTCCTTCTACTGGTGACCCTGCAGGGCTGCCGTACCCCCCCGCCCGCCCCACCCCCGTTAAAGCCTCCCGCCGCCCGTCACAACCAAAATCTACCAGCTGCCAAATCTCAGCGCCGCCCGCCGGAGGGACGGCGCTGCCACGGTGATGTCGTCACTTTAAACCGAGACGAGCGGCGGCGTTCTCTCCGTTAACGGGTCTGAAACCAAAATGTCTTAACGGAGCGGCGCCATGAACTGAACCTCCTTTTACCTTCCACGTATTTATTTGACCAACGGACTGAGTGACGTCTCGCAGTCTGACGCCTTTAGTTTGAACTTCTGCTGCTTCACAGCGACGCGTCTTTAAAACGTCTCAATCATGACGAACGCCTGAGTCACTGCGTCACCTGTCAGCCAATCAGAAACGACTTCCTGTCAGCTGTTTGAACCAGAATCAGGTTTTTATGTTTCCATCATCAGAACTCGACTTTTTATACCCGTTTAAATTCTGATCAGCGAATACGAGACGATGTTTGACTCAGTGGTTTGGAAGAGAGTCAGATCAGAGACTCTGAGTTCAGACTCCGACAGTCAGCTGTGACGAAGATGAAGACGATGAAGACGATGAAACTCAGGAAACTTTCCATCAGGACGACGTCACAGTTTATCTGCACTGAGTCTTTTTTTATGAAATCAGCCGCTGAAACAAACGTCGTCTCATATTCAGAACGATCCGATGATAAAAGCTTCAAACGTTAAAACTCATCAGAAACCATGTGGGACCACGAGGAGGGGAACATCTCTGGTTACATGTCAGGAAACTTTCCATGGGAATTATGGGAATTTTGAGTAATTTATACAAACTATAATATAAGCATTTCATTTTGTCAGACATGCAAACTAATCTCGTTTTGACTGATTCATTTGTGATCAGAACTTTAATTAATTCTTTTATTGATTAACAAAAACATGAATGTTGAGTAAAATCAACGCTTTGACTCCACATCCCATAATATTCCTGATGGAGGAAGCACAGTGCACATAGAGGCACGTAGAGGCTGTGTGCAGAGAGTCATTAAATCTGCTGGTTTTCACTTCTCTGTTATAGTCCAACAGACCAACATCAAGCAGCATGTTTGACTTCTCTGTTACAGTCCAAACCCAACACTAACACACTAACACACTAACGAGAGCTGTCAGCGTTAACGTGTTAATCGCGATTAGATTAATGCAATCCATAAAGCATTAATTTTTTTAATCTCATTTTAATGCTGCAAGCCTTTTTGTCCCTTCTCCTCCCCCGTAGATGGCTCCTCTAGCTGTAGCGCTATGCTTTGAAGTGGCCTCCTGCAGTAAACCTACCGCGCTGATGGAAAGTAAGAGAGCTACTGGACTTTTGAACGGCTTGTTTAACTTTAAAACACTTCCAGACGCTTCAGTTGACAAGTCAAAAGTAAAATGCAACCTGTGTCAAACGGAGTTTAACTACCACCGGAGTACGTGGAGTTTGAGTTAGCACCTCCACGCTAAACACCCAGGTGCAGCCAAGCCAGCCTCAGCTCCACCAAAGGACCATTTTGGAGTGTGGGAGTCGCAGCAGAGCCGTGATTGATTCCCAGTTAAGACACTCTGGTAAGAAATGCTTTACATTATGGGCTTAAAACTGCCTTCAAATGGAAAATAACAGGATTTTAAACATGCAATTCAAAACGCCATTAATCGTGATTAACTATGGAAACTCTGAGATTAATCTCGATTAAACAAATTAATCGTTTGACAGCCCTACTATAAACACACTAACACAAGCAATGTTGTACATTTCCACTTCATTTCCGTTAATTCCCATGGAAAGTTTCCAAAGTTTTGCAACCCTAGTCCCACATGGGTTTGTCCTTGGTTGCCATGGTGACTCCACCTGTGTTTGCCCATACGGGGTCTAAGTGGGATCAGACTGGACCTTAAATGGGTCACTGACTGAAATCTGCAGGTTTTAAATGAACATCAGTCTTTTATCCTCGTTGGCGTTCGTCATCATTTGGATCATTTTAAAGATGAGCGACGTCGTTCCCGCTGTGTGACGTTCCCGCAGTGTGTGACGTTCCCGCTGTGTGACGTTCCCGCTGTGACGCTCCCGCTGTGACGTTCCCACTGTGTGACGTTCCCGCCGTGTGACGTTCCCGCAGTGTGACGTTCCCGCAGTGACGTTCCCGCCGTGTGACGTTCCCACAGTGTGACGTTCCCGCAGTGACGTTCCCGCAGTGACGTTCCCGCTGTGTGACGTTCCCGCCGTGTGACGTTCCCACAGTGACGTTCCCACAGTGTGACGTTCCCGCTGTGACGTTCCCGCCGTGTGACGTTCCCACAGTGATGTTCCCACAGTGTGACGTTCCCGCAGTGACGTTCCCGCTGTGTGACGTTCCCGCTGTGTGACGTTCCCGCCGTGTGACGTTCCCGCTGTGTGACGTTCCCACTGTGTGACGTTCCCACAGTGACGTTCCCGCCGTGTGACGTTCCCACAGTGACGTTCCCGCCGTGACGTTCCCGCCGTGTGACGTTCCCACAGTGACGTTCCCGCTGTGTGACGTTCCCGCCGTGTGACGTTCCCGCTGTGTGACGTTCCCACTGTGTGACGTTCCCACAGTGACGTTCCCGCCGTGTGACGTTCCCACAGTGACGTTCCCGCCGTGACGTTCCCGCCGTGTGACGTTCCCACAGTGACGTTCCCGCTGTGTGACGTTCCCACAGTGACGTTCCCGCCGTGTGACGTTCCCACAGTGACGTTCCCGCCGTGACGTTCCCGCCGTGTGACGTTCCCACAGTGACGTTCCCGCCGTGTGACGTTCCCACAGTGACGTTCCCGCCGTGTGACGTTCCCGCCGTGTGACGTTCCTGCATCAGAGTGTTACTGAGTGAATCTGTGAGGACAGAACGGTGCTTTTACTTTGTAGTGTCGTATGAATGCCTTTATACTGAAACTGTTACTTTAACTTCCTGTGGAGCAGACGCTGAGTCCTGCTTGGACTTCCTGTTCCACTCGTCGAATGGAGCAACGTTACCCGAGCTTTATTTAAACCTCCAGAGAGTTGAACTGGGATCAGTTTGTCAACGTTTTTGCACATTTAATCAGAAATCTGCATCTTTAAACATGGACGTGAGTCAGGAAGGAGTCAGGACCTGAACTCTGAGCTCCAGACTGACAGACGGGAACTTTAATGATCCCTGAGGAGAAAGTTTAACCGAATGAATCCAACTTTTTTTATTATTTAATTCATTCCTTCGGAGCACATGGTGGTGCGTCACATTCCCAGACTGAAGGAGAGCCGAGAGCCGAGAGAAGAAAGAGTTTGACCTACATTCACGTGTTGTGTCTTGTTTACTGAAGAGGAACAAAAATGCAAAGTCTGACCAACAAGATCCAGCATGTTTAATATGAAACCAGCTTTTTAACAGAGCAGCGAATGCATCATCAGCGGTGCGTTCAGGTTCATTCAGGTTCCTGAAGCCGGCTGAAGGTTGGTTGGTTTGAAATGAAAGTTAAAGTCTTAAAGCTGTGGGTTGTCTTGTAATGAGAGTAATGAAGCTGTTAGCCATGTTCCTCACACTGATGTTAAACCGGTCTGTAACAGAGCTGCAACCATGAACCCAACACATCCAAACTTTATCACCAACCTCTCATAAAGCTAAACTTCACTGGTTCAGATCCTTTTAACCCTTTATTGGGCAAATAATTATATTTGGTAACTTCTGTAAATGTCCCAAAATATCCTTCCTTCCTTTCCTTGCTTCCTTCTTTCCTTCCTTCCTTTCCTTTCTCCTTTCCTTCCTCCCTCCCTCCTTCTCTCCTCCCTTCCTTCTTTCCTTCCTCCATCCTTCCTTCCTTTCCTTTCTTCCATCTGTTCTTCCTCCCTCCCTCCTTCTCTCCTCCCTTCCTTCTTTCCTTCCTCCATCCCCTTTCTTCTTCCTCCCTCCCTCCTTCTCTCTTTCTTTCCTCCCCCTCCCTTCCTTCCTTCCTTCTTTCCTTCCTCCTTCTCTCCTTCCTTCCATCTGTTCTTCCTACCTCCCTCCTTCTCTCCTCCCTTCCTTCTTTCCTTCCTCCATCCTTCCTTCCTTTCCTTCCTTCCATCTGTTCTTCCTCCCTCCCTCCTTCTCTCCTCCCTTCCTTCTTTCCTTCCTCCATCCCCCTTTCTTCTTTCTTCCCTTCCTCCCTCCCTCCTTCTCTCCTCCCTTCCTTCTTTCCTTCCTCCATCCCCCTTTCTTCTTTCTTCCCTTCCTCCCTCCCTCCTTCTCTCCTCCCTTCCTTCTTTCCTTCCTCCATCCCCCTTTCTTCTTTCTTCCCTTCCTCCCTCCCTCCTTCTCTCCTCCCTTCCTTCTTTCCTTCCTCCATCCCCCTTTCTTCTTTCTTCCCTTCCTCCCTCCCTCCTTCTCTCCTCCCTTCCTTCTTTCCTTCCTCCATCCCCCTTTCTTCTTTCTTCCCTTCCTCCATCCTCCTTCTCTCTTTCTTTCTTCCCCCTCCCTTCCTTCCTTCCCTTCCTTCCTTCCTTTCCTTCCTCCCTCCTTCCTTCCCTTCCTTCTTTCCTTTCTCCATCCCCCTTTTTTCTTCCTTCCTTCCTTCTTTCTTTCCTTCCATCTGTCCTTCCTCCCTCCCTCCTTCTCTCCTCCCTTCCTTCTTTCCTTCCTCCATCCCCCTTTCTTCTTTCTTCCCTTCCTCCCTCCCTCCTTCTCTCTTTCTTTCCTTCCTCCCTCCCTCCTTCTCTCTTTCTTTCCTCCCCCTCCCTTCCTTCCTTCCTTCTTTCCTCCGTCCTTCCTTCCTTTCCTTCCTCCCTCCTTCCTTCCATCCTTCCTTCCATCCTTCCTTCCACCCTAAAAGGTTAAATGTGATGATTCTGAGACAGGAAACTGAATATTTATGAGACATTTAAACAAATAATCAATGAATCAATGAATCAATAATGTTTGGTTGCAGCTCTGAAATCATTCCTGAGGATCTTTGCATGCCCACCCCCCATCCCCCATTCCCCCCCCCCCAGTCTGTTGGACCATGTTTGCCTTTGAGAGTCCTTTTAATGACCTGCAGCGAACCGCGATGTGTTCACTGTCATCACGTACAGTGCGTGACTAACAACCAACAGCGTTTCCATGGAGATAAATTGAAACTCTGAATGGTGGGGGTTTTTTTTTTTGGGAGCAGCTGATTTACTGTCGGACTGAACTCATTACTGTTACTGTGTTACTGTGTTTAAACTTCACTGCTTTAATTTATACAGAAGATACCACAAATAGTCTGTTACTACTATTATTACTATCATTATTATTATTACTGTTATTATTATTATTATTATTATTATTATTAAGTCTGCAGGAAGTCGTCTCGAGGCCTCCGCAGACTTTTAAAGTGTGATGAAGTCTGGAGCCCGACCAATAATTATTAGAATTACACTTTCACTGATACCGAAATATAAGAGGAGACGGAGGAGAGGGAGGAGACGAGGAGAGGGAGGAGAGGGAGGACACTGATACTGAAATATAAGAGGAGACGGAGGAGAGGGAGGAGACGAGGAGAGGGAGGAGAGGGAGGACACTGATACTGAAATATAAGAGGAGACGGAGGAATCAAGTGGTTCCAAAATGTGCTGGTTCTCTTTTTAATTTTAATTAAGAGGGGGAACTGGCCCAGCTCTGCTCTGCTCTGCAGCCGTGGAGATGGGTTTGAGTCCCAGTGCTCTTCTTTAATTAAGGGGGCCCAAACTGGCGCGGAGGTGGTCGAGTGGTTACAGCGCATGCCATATACGCAGCCGACCCCGGTTCGAATCCCGATCGGAGGTCCTTTGCTGCATGTCACACCCCCCTCTCACTCCCATGTTTCCTGTCGGTCTATCTTAAAAAAAAAAAAAAGGGGGGCCCAAACTTCTCTTCCATACAGGACGATTGGTTCTATGATATTTTGGAAAATTTTAAGCCGGATCTTGATTGGGGGGGTTAAATTTGAATAAGACTTTTCGTATGTATGATATGCTCTACGGCAGGCATGTCCAAACTATTCCACAAAGGGCCATGTGGCTGCAGGTTTTTAGTTCCAACCGATCAAGAGCACATGATTCAACCAATCAACTGTCTGAAGACTGAGATCAATTGATTAAATGATTCAAGCCTGGTGTGTTCCTGATTGGTTGAAATGAAAACCTGCAGCCACATGGCCCTTTGTGGAATAGTTTGGACACCCCTGCTCTACGGGCTTTATCTGCCACTCACAGCTTTAACAGAGCGTCCAGAAGCAGTGATAGTCAGACCACGGTAGGTGTATTCCACAGTGTGACTCAGATATTAGTATCAGTAAATAATATCTGATCAGTAAATATCGGTCGGCTCCAGTCTGGACCGATGTGCTCGTAGCTCCGCCCCCAGCACAGTAGCTCCGCCCCCAGCACAGACGGTCCAATCACACCAGGTGTCAGCAGGAGTATCGGCCGATCTCACGAAGACTTCTGAACAAACTTCACAGACAGCAAAAACCTGTTTAATGATTTTTATTCATGTTAGAAATCAAAAGAAATGCTCGATGAGACTCGGAGCCGAAGCTTCCTGTGAGAGGTGATACACCGTCTGTCTGAATGTTTAAAGGTTTCTTTCT
This sequence comes from Scomber japonicus, assembly GCF_027409825.1. Lineage (NCBI taxonomy): Eukaryota > Metazoa > Chordata > Actinopteri > Scombriformes > Scombridae > Scomber > Scomber japonicus. The sequence goes on from NC_070589.1 coordinate 35,316,901, forward strand.
ACTTCTACTTCTACTCAGGTCAAAGGTCAAATTCAGATCATTCAGATTTAAAATGAACAAAGTCAAAATGAGAATTTTCATTTTTTTAAAAACTGATTTCAATTTTGAGTTCTTCACTGAAACTTGCTCATCATCATCATCATCATCATCATCATCATCATCACCATCATCATCATCTTCATCATCATCACCATCATCATCATCATCACCACCACTATCACCATCATCATCATCACCTTCATCAGTGTGCTGTTGTCTGTTTCACAGCTGCAGGAAATAAAATGTGTGTCATGAATATTTAGAGTCTCGTGCTGATTTTTACATTTTTACATCGTTAATGTTTAACCATCAAATAAAAATGTGATTTTAAACTGTATTTCATCAGATGTCAGGATGTTAACGGGAGAGGAGAGAAGAAAAAACTATAACCGTTATAATTCTGATCAGCGAATATGAGACGATGTTTGACTCAGTGGTTTGGAAGAGAGTCAGATCAGAGACTCTGAGTTCAGACTCCGACAGTCAGCTGTGACGAAGATGAAGACGATGAAACTCAGGAAACTTTCCATCAGGACGACGTCACAGTTTATCTGCACTGAGTCTTTTTTTATTAACCCTTTATTGGGCAAATATCCATCCTTCCTTCCTTCCTTCCTTCCTTCCTTTCCTTCCTCCCTGCCTTCTTTCTTCCCTTCCTCTTTTCCTTTTTCCCTCCCTCGTTCCTTATTTCCTCCGTCCTTCCTTCCTTCCTTCCTTCCTTCCTTCTTTCCTTCCTTCCTTTCCTTCCTCCCTGCCTTCTTTCTTCCCTTCCTCTTTTCCTTTTTCCCTCCCTCGTTCCTTATTTCCTCCGTCCTTCCTTCCTTTCCTTCCTTCCATCTGTCCTTCCTCCCTCCCTCCTTCTCTCCTCCCTTCCTTCTTTCCTTCCTCCATCCTTCCTTCCTTTCCTTACTTCCATCTGTGTGCAGAAGAGAGTCATTGGAAAGTTTGAGCAATTTATACAAACATACTGTTTTCAGTTTTTGGACTTTTTCTCTAATCTTTTTTTATTTTTGCTGAAACATTGAAAGAAAGAAGTTCAGTATGAGGAGAAGCAAGTTCAGGAGTTATAGAAAGAAAGTGTGTTTGTGCTCTTTGTGAGTCGATGAGGATTAAAAGTAGTGAAAGTGAAAGAAGAGGAAACAGACTCAGGATGTGAACAGACTCATTGATGGTGACTCTGATGTGGTGCAGCTGCAGGCGACGCTGTGGGAGGTGAATGAGGCTCTTTGAGCGTCTGTCGGCCAACAGCAGCTGAACGAGCGTTTTGTGTCGGAGCACAAAGAAAAGAGCTCAGAGACAAGAGGTTACTGCAGGTCGTTGAGACGCTGAAGAAAACCAGCAGCCTGTGAACGCCTCGTCCACATTCACAGTTTATTTCATTATTCTTCAAATGTGACTTCAGATTTCATGTTTAGTTTGAAACAGAAACCTTCCTTCCTCTCTTTCTTCCTTCCTTCTTTACCTTCTACCTTCCTTCCTTCCTTCCTTACCTTGTTCCTTCCTTCCTCACCTTCCTTCCTTCCTTTATTCCTTCCTTCATTCCTCCCTTCCTTCCTTCTTCCATTCCTTCCTACCTTCCTCCCTTCCTTCCTTCCTTCCAAAGTTTTTATGCCAAACTAGTTGATATGGTGTTAGGTAGGAAGGAAGGAAGGAAGGAAGGATGGAAGGAAGGAAGGAAACGTTTGAGACGGTTTCAGCTCCAGTTTTACTTTTTATTTCAGTCTGAAGTTTAGTTTTAGGAGCAGAGTCTCATGCAGGAATAAAAATGGGTTTTAAGACGAGTTTTAAAAATGGACAGTGAGGAGGCTCGTCTAATATTTAAAGGAAGCTCGTTCCATCATTTTTACTTCCTTGCTTAATTGCTTCCTCCTTTCATCCTTCCTTCCTCCCTTGCTTAATTCCTCCCTCCCTCCTTTCCTTATTCCTCTCTTCAATCATTCCTGCCTCCCTCCTTTCCTCCCTTATTCCTCTCTTTCTTCCTTCCTCCCTCCTTTCTTTCCTTATTCCTCTCTTCCATCCTTCCTCCCTCCCTTCCATCCTCCCTTCCTCCTTTCCATCCTTCCTTATTCCTCTCTTCCATCCTTCCTCCCTCCCTTCCATCCTCCCTTCCTCCTTTCTATCCTTCCTTCTTCCTCCCTTCAATCCTTCCTTCCTCCCTTCAATCCTTCCTTCCTCCCTTCCATCCTTCCTTCCTCCCTTCCATCCTTCCTTCTTCCTCCCATCCTTCCTTCCTCCCTTGGCTTGTCTAATATTTAAAGGAAGCTCGTTCCATAGTTTAGGAGCAGCTACAGAAAAAGCTCTCTCCCCTCTGAGCTTCCGCTTTGACCTTTGACCTCGGTACCTCCAGGAGCAGCAGGTCAGCTGACCTGACCTTTGAGCTCGGTACCTCCAGGATCAGCAGATCAGCTGACCTGACCTTTGACCTCGGTACCTCCAGGAGCAGCAGAGCAGCTGACCTGACCTTTGACCTCGGTACCTCCAGGAGCAGCAGATCAGCTGACCTGACCTTTGACCTCGGTACCTCCAGGAGCAGCAGATCAGCTGACCTGACCTTTGACCTCGGTACCTCCAGAGCAGGAGCGTGGGGGTGAAGGAGCTCAGAGAGGTAGAGCGGGGTGGGGGGGGGGGGTGATGAGCTCAGAGAGGTAGAGCGGGGCCAGTCCATTTAAAGAGACTCTAAAGTGCTCAGGAAGCCAGTGGAGGAGCCAGGATGGAGTCATGTGCTCCCTCCTACGTACTCCAGTTAAGAGGCGAGCGGCTCTGTCACCTTTCTGCCATCAGCTGTTTCCTGCTGTAACACGAACCCACCACAGCCTCACTCTGACTCACTTTCATCACTCTGGTACCCCTGATACCCCCCCCATTACACTCTGATACCCCCTGATACCCCCCCCCTCACTCTGACTCACTTTCATCACTCAAACTTTGCTTTTAGCCAGAATTTCTTCTCTTTCTTCTCTAAACCACTTCTCTGAGGTGGAAAGTTTTGAAATCCAGAAGTTTCTCATGAGTCAGTGAACTACTCACGATTAACAAAGAAAACCGTTCACGTAGACAATAGAGCCGCCCGCCGTGATGTCATCATGATGTCATCGAGACGTGAAACAGCATGTTAACAGATTAAACTGTTAATGTTAACTCTGTAACTGTGACTGTGAGTCATTCAGCAGCAGGGAGAAAGTGGCGGTGCTGGATGTGATCTGCTACCTGAACATGACCTATGACCTATGACCCCTGATCAGAGAAACCAGAGGAGTCAAACTCATTTTCATTCAAGGGCCACATACAGACCAATCTGATCTCATGTGGGCCGGATCATTAAAAAGATGGAAGGAAGGAAGGAAGGAAGGAAAGAAGGAAGGAAGGAAGGAATGAAGAAAAAAAAGAGAGACAGGGAGGAAGGAATGAAGGAAGGATGGAAGGAAGAAAGGACAGAAGGAAGGAAGGAAGGAAGAAAAAAAGAGAGACAGGGAGGAAGGAATGAAGGAAGGCAGGAAGGAAGGAAGGACAGAAGGAAGGAAGAAAAAAAGAGAGACAGGGAGGAAGGAATGAAGGAAGGCAGGGAGGAAGGAAGGACAGAAGGAAGGATGGAAGGAACGAAGGAAGGAAAGAAAGAAAGAAAGAAAAAAGAAAGAGAGGAAGGAAGGAAGGAAAAGAAGACAGGAAGGAAGGAAGGAAGGACAGAAGGAAGGAAGGAAGGAAGAAAGGACAGAAGGAAGGAAGGAAGGAAGGAAGAAAAAAAGAGAGACAGGGAGGAAGGAATGAAGGAAGGAAGGAAGGAAGGAAGGAAGGAAGGAAGGAAGGAAGGAAGGAAGGAAGGAAGAGAGACAGGGAAGAAGGAATGAAGGAAGGCAGGGAGGAAGGAAGGACAGAAGGAAGGAAAAGAAGACAGCAAGGAAAGATGGGAGGAATGAAGGAAGGAACGAAGGAAAAATAAAGAAAGAAAGGGAGGAAGGACAGAAGGAAGGGAGGAAGGACAGATAGAAGGAAGTATGGAAAAAAGACAGGAAGGAAAGTGGGCCAGTTTGGACCTCTCGGCGGGCCGGTTCTGGCCCACGGGCCTCATGTTTGACCCCCCTGAGATAAACCATCCAACATGTCAGTCAGTGAGCCAGTTAGCGAAGCTTCAACAGGAAGAGTTAGAGGATTGATTCCATATTTAGTATTTATAGTTATTAGATGATAACTTCCTGTTGATAATGTTTGTACCAGATTAGAAACAGCAGCTATAGAAGCTCATTTCATTGTATTTCATGTTGGGTCTGATACGAGCTCTCTGCAGAACCTTTAAGAGATTAAACATGTTGGTCAATCAATCAATCTTTATTTGTAAAGCGCCAAATCACAACAAAGTTATCTCAAGGCTCTTTCCACATAGAGCAGGTTCTAAGCCGGTTTCATTTAAAGAGACCCAACATTCCCACATGAGACACAGTGGAGAGAAAAAACTCCCTTTTAACAGGAAGAACCCTCAGAACCAGACTCAGAGTGGGAGAACATCTTTTAACAGGAAGAACCCTCAGAACCAGACTCAGAGTGGGAGAACATCTTTTAACAGGAAGAACCCTCAGAACCAGACTCAGAGTGGGAGAACATCTTTTAACAGGAAGAACCCTCAGAACCAGACTCAGAGTGGGAGAACATCTTTTAACAGGAAGTACCCTCAGAACCAGACTCAGAGTGGGAGAACATCTTTTAACAGGAAGAACCCTCAGAACCAGACTCAGAGTGGGAGAACATCTTTTAACAGGAAGAACCCTCAGAACCAGACTCAGAGTGGGAGAACATCTTTTAACAGGAAGAACCCTCAGAACCAGACTCAGAGTGGGAGAACATCTTTTAACAGGAAGAACCCTCAGAACCAGACTCAGAGTGGGAGAACATCTTTTAACAGGAAGAACCCTCAGAACCAGACTCAGAGTGGGAGAACATCTTTTAACAGGAAGAACCCTCAGAACCAGACTCAGAGTGGGAGAACATCTTTTAACAGGAAGTACCCTCAGAACCAGACTCAGAGTGGGAGAACATCTTTTAACAGGAAGAACCCTCAGAACCAGACTCAGAGTGGGAGAACATCTTTTAACAGGAAGAACCCTCAGAACCAGACTCAGAGTGGGAGAACATCTTTTAACAGGAAGAACCCTCAGAACCAGACTCAGAGTGGGAGAACATCTTTTAACAGGAAGAACCCTCAGAACCAGACTCAGAGTGGGAGAACATCTTTTAACAGGAAGAACCCTCAGAACCAGACTCAGAGTGGGAGAACATCTTTTAACAGGAAGAACCCTCAGAACCAGACTCAGAGTGGGAGAACATCTTTTAACAGGAAGAACCCTCAGAACCAGACTCAGAGTGGGAGAACATCTTTTAACAGGAAGAACCCTCAGAACCAGACTCAGAGTGGGAGAACATCTTTTAACAGGAAGAACCCTCAGAACCAGACTCAGAGTGGGAGAACATCTTTTAACAGGAAGAACCCTCAGAACCAGACTCAGAGTGGGAGAACATCTTTTAACAGGAAGAACCCTCAGAACCAGACTCAGAGTGGGAGAACATCTTTTAACAGGAAGAACCCTCAGAACCAGACTCAGAGTGGGAGAACATCTTTTAACAGGAAGAACCCTCAGAACCAGACTCAGAGTGGGAGAACATCTTTTAACAGGAAGAACCCTCAGAACCAGACTCAGAGTGGGAGAACATCTTTTAACAGGAAGAACCCTCAGAACCAGACTCAGAGTAGGAGAACATCTTTTAACAGGAAGAACCCTCAGAACCAGACTCAGAGTGGGAGAACATCTTTTAACAGGAAGAACCCTCAGAACCAGACTCAGAGTGGGAGAACATCTGCCTGGACCGGCTGGAGTAGAGAGGAGAGAGAGAGGAAGGAGAGGAAGGAGAAGAAGGAGAGGAGAGAGGAGGAGAGGAGAGAGAGGAAGGAGACGAGAGAGAGAGGAAGGAGAGGAGAGGAAGGAGAGGAGAGGAAGGAGAGAGGAAGAGGAGAGAGAGGAGTTGTATTAAATATGATTTGATTTGTTCCAGCTGGATCAAATATGACACAAAACAAGAAAAGGAAACTTAAAGAAAAGACAAACTGTTTAATAAAAGTCTAAATAAAGTGTAACTGATATTTTACAGTTTGGTTATTTTAATGAACTCTTAGTTTAGTTCTTATTGAGCTGAATGTGTTTGTGGATCAGAGACACATACGGGCCGGCCCTCAGAGGGGACACACGCCACAGTTTGAGCCCCGAGAGTGTGCCAGTGTGATGATTCACTTCCTGTTAAGGTTCAGTCGAGGTTCACTGAGACTGTTGCTCAATCAGATCTCATCCAGCTGTGAACTGAACAGTTTATTAAGAAACTGTCTTTTTATTGACCCTTTTTTTTTTATCAATAAGAAACAAAATAAAGCGCAATACAAAAATATACATAGAACAAGAACATCAGACACCAGACAGGGTCATCTACAGGCCGGGTTTGTGTTGTTAGAGATGGGGTTAAAGGGTTAGCTCTAGAGACTTTAAGGAACCCACATTTCTCCATTAGAATCCTGTTACGAACCGGCTCAAAGTCCGTAACAGAAATGGGAATCACACATGACACCACGTATCTAAAATAATATTTATTACAAACATAAGTTAAATAACCATGATCATCGGCTGCCCCCTATCTCCCCTGTCCACCATTTACAACTCCCGGTGCCTAGGAAGGGCAAAGAGCATCATAAAAGACTACACACATCCTGGCTACCACCTCTTCAACCTGCTGCCCTCTGGCAGGCGCTACAGGACCATATCAGCCAAAACAAACAGACTCAGAGACAGTTTCTTCCCAAGAGCCGTCACCATACTCAACTCAAGCTTGCACTAAGAAACTGATCCAGACCCAATCAAGATCTGCCACTGCACTACAATATGTCTTAACACCGCCATTTGCATATCAACATGCTCTCAGACATCTACCTTTGCACTATTATTACAGCATACTTGCACTAAAAATGTCATGGCGACCTCGACCACATGCTGCTAACCACTACAGTCACTTATTTCACCTTTACTGTACACAATTTTCTTTAATGTCTATTTAATGTGTGCACTTCATGGCGAAGCTTCAAATCTCATTGTACTTTGTATAATGACAATAAAGGCATTCTATTCTATTCTATTCTTCTAATCAGTTCTATCAGTTCATGAATGCAGTGTGTGGATGAGTGAAATGTGTGGTGTGATATGTGCCAACGAAACCAAAACCCAAAAGTCTAACCCATCTGGTTGGAGGAGGCCTGGAAGGAAGAGAAGAGAACAAGTAATTACAGAGCAGCTAGTTAAATATGCTGCTGGGGCCTAAACTACACAGGTGGAGGTAGTTTCCCTGACGTCCTCTCTAGTCCCCCCCACCGGCTCCTGAGCCAAGAAGCCCAAGGAAAAAGGGAGAGAGGGATGTCACAATTCACAGTGACACAAAATACAACAGTTTATTTAAAGAGGAAGTGATGTCACAGCGGCTGCATGATGTCATCTCTGGCCTGATGATGTCACATGACCCTCAGCGTTATCTCCTCTCCACCAGAGCCCTAACGCGTCTCACTGGTCAGAAATCAGTGGAAGCCTGAAAGTGAAGCTCTCAGTTATCAGTCGGTCCCAGAGCTCACCCCCCCCCCCCCCCCCCCCCCCCCCCCCGAAACAATGACATCATGTTTCCTCCACAGAGTCTTCAGTCCACACTAACAGGAAGTATAAAGGTCCAGCTGTGTCTGCAGCTCATGAGAACAGGTGATGACTAGATGAGCTGCTGTATGTTGGACAGAGGAGATGATTCAGTGTGATGATCAGAAGTACTTCAGACTCCAGCTGCTGTGATCATGGGCGATTTTAGACAGGGGCCAGGGTGGGCCAGGGCCCCTGTAGAATTGGTCCTGGCCCCCCCTATGGCCCCTGTGCCGAGCGGTCAACTTTTTTTTTGTAATGAAGAAAGTTGGTATGTTAGAGCTGAATGAATATGTTCTAATGCAAGATGAGGTTTTCAGCTTTTAATTCAATTAATGACATGCTTTGTATGTGCTTCAGATGCTGAAGCAGGTGTTTTGCAGGTATTTTAGGCAACACTGGGTTTAGAAAAAGGCCGATATTTAGCAAAAGTAGGTCGAAGAATATAAGGTATATGGCCCCCCCCTCAAAACATGTTGGCCCCTCTCTGGCCCCCCTGGTAATTTTGGTCTAGAATCGCCACTGGCTGTGATGTTTCAGTGTTAACAGACCAAACTGAGCCCTAACCCTAGCTGTGTTGATGTCGCTATAGTTGTGGTGTAACCCTAACCCTCCATCCACTGCTGGTACAACCACTCTTAATACTATATATTTATAGTTGGTAAGAGTTGAAGCTCCAGATAAGAGGCAGAAAATGGATGAATGTTTGGATGGATCGTTGACATTTGCACCACAAAAGAATGATAAATATTAAATATTTGATCACTTACAGTGTATTTAAGTGGACTTATACCAGAACCAGTTGATATGGTGTTAGGTAGGAAGGAAGGAAGGAAGGAAGGAAGGAAGGAAGGTGTTTTATTGACTATTTACTGTTTTTAAGCAACGTTCAATTATTTGGTACAAAGTTTTTATGGTTACACCACTTAGACATTTTTACCATAATCCTCTAATATATTCTCTCTAAATGGATTAAAAGCAGAAATTTGATGCTGGGTCCACAAAAAAAGAATGTGTGAAGTTATTCATACGTTTATTTTCACATTTTAACCCTTTAAATTTAAACTGAACCACATGGACATATAAACCTCACTGTGTTTCCTCTCAGCAGCTGACTCGTCGCTTTATTTTGAAGGCTGAAACCGGAAACAGCTGGTGTGTGAGTGAGTGTTGACTCAGACAGACTCGGAGCTGGTCTGGAGCTCAGAGTCTCCGGACTGAGACAGAAACATGTCCGCGCTGCTGCTGCTGCTGCTCGGCGTCGTCTCTCTGATCCTGTGCGTCCTGGGCGGCAGAAAGAGGTGAGGGGGGGAGGTTAGGGTTGGAGGGGTTGGAGGGGTTGGGGTGGGGTGGGGGGGTAATATATAGTAAACTTGAGAGTGTTTGTGTGTAAACGGTGCAGGACTGTTAGTGTTTGTTTGAAATGTTCCGTTTCTCAGAGACAAACAGCTGAGGAGGTTCATTGATGATCAGAAACATAATGATTAACTTTCTGCAGTTTGAATCGATCTCAGCTGCAGTTTGCATAACAGGATAAATAAATACAGATGTAACATGTGCTGCTGTTCAAACAGTCAGCTCTGCTTTCTGTCTGATAGATTTATCTCTCCAGCACTTTGTCCTCCTCTGTCCTCTGGTCTCTGGTCTCTGTCTGTCCATCTCATCTCTCTCTGTTAGTTTTATGTCTCATTGAATGAAGCTGCAGCTCTCAGTCTGATCACTGCTTCACTTTGTTCACTTCTCAAAACAAAACTAGACTGAGAAGTTCTGTTCTTCTCATTTTTACTTTCCTTTGAATTCCACATAAACCATAAACTGAATAAAATCCCTTTTACTTTGTAATGAAGCCTAAAGTGTCTCAGGCAAGAATAGAGAAGTCTGACTCTCCTTCAGCTGATTCTGTTCTAAAGATATGAACCGTCTAATATGTGACATCGTCCCCGTCGTTGGGTTGGTAGTAAGACACCATGGAGGTTGGTAGTAAGACACTATGGAGGTTGGTAGTAAGACACTATGGAGGTTGGTAGTAAGACACTATGGAGGTTGGTAGTAAGACACCATGGAGGTTGGTAGTAAGACACTATGGAGGTTGGTAGTAAGACACTATGGAGGTTGGTAGTAAGACACTATGGAGGTTGGTAGTAAGACATCATGGAGGTTGGTAGTAAGACATCATGGAGGTTGGTAGTAAGACATCATGGAGGTTGGTAGTAAGACACTAGGGAGGTTGGTAGTAAGACACTATGGAGGTTGGTAGTAAGACACTATGGAGGTTGGTAGTAAGACACTATGGAGGTTGGTAGTAAGACACTATGGAGGTTGGTAGTAAGACACTATGGAGGTTGGTAGTAAGACACTATCGAGGTTGGTAGTGAGACACTATGGAGGTTGGTAGTAAGACACTATGGAGGTTGGTAGTGAGACACTATGGAGGTTGGTAGTAAGACACTATGGAGGTTGGTAGTAAGACACTATGGAGGTTGGTAGTAAGACACTATGGAGGTTGGTAGTAAGACACTATGGAGGTTGGTAGTAAGACTAGGCATGGGATGATAACCGTGTTCAAGGTGTACCGCGATATGAAAAGTCATGATAACCGAAACCGCCAAATTTTCTGTCATTCCGTTCCTAAGGTATGAGCTGTTTTTTGTCTGGTCAAAGACAGGAAGTGCTGGTCAGAAATCCGTCAGGTGATGCAGCTGCAGCGTAGAGTATCACGACCCCTTACACAGTCATTACAGTGTATATTCAGGTTAAATGAACATGTCTGTCTTTATTTTTCTTCCTTTTAGGAACATTTTAGAGCTGCAATCGCAATACCGCCATACCGTGAAACCGTGATATTTTTTCTTATGGTTATCATACCGCCGGAATCTCATACCGGCCCATGCCTAAGTAAGACATCATGGAGGTTGGTAGTGAGACACTATGGAGGTTGGTAGTAAGACACTATGGAGGTTGGTAGTAAGACATCATGGAGGTTGGTAGTGAGACACTATGGAGGTTGGTAGTGAGACACTATGGAGGTTGGTAGTAAGACACTATGGAGGTTGGTAGTGAGACACTATGGAGGTTGGTAGTAAGACACTATGGAGGTTGGTAGTAAGACACTATGGAGGTTGGTAGTAAGACATCATGGAGGTTGGTAGTAAGACACTATGGAGGTTGGTAGTAAGACACTATGGAGGTTGGTAGTAAGACATCATGGAGGTTGGTAGTAAGACACTATGGAGGTTGGTAGTAAGACATCATGGAGGTTGGTAGTAAGACACTATGGAGGTTGGTAGTAAGACACTATGGAGGTTGGTAGTAAGACACTATGGAGGTTGGTAGTGAGACACTATGGAGGTTGGTAGTAAGACATCATGGAGGTTGGTAGTAAGACACTATGGAGGTTGGTAGTAAGACACTATGGAGGTTGGTAGTAAGACACTATGGAGGTTGGTAGTAAGACACTATGGAGGTTGGTAGTAAGACATCATGGAGGTTGGTAGTAAGACACTATGGAGGTTGGTAGTAAGACACTATGGAGGTTGGTAGTAAGACATCATGGAGGTTGGTAGTAAGACACTATGGAGGTTGGTAGTAAGACACTATGGAGGTTGGTAGTGAGACACTATGGAGGTTGGTAGTAAGACACTATGGAGGTTGGTAGTAAGACACTCTGACTGCTCTGAGCTTCACATCTGGAGGAGTCTGGCTCTTTGTTTCTGCTCATTTTGCATCTTAAAGAAAGAAAGAAGTAAATATATCACATTATATATTTATATATACCAACATGTGACAAACATGTTTTGGCGTAACTAAGATAAAACCCTTCCTTCCTGTCTCTCTCTCTTCATACTGTTTAATGTTCATGATGTTTTATTAGAAACTCAAAAGAAGAGAAACACTGAAGACTTGATATTTATATTTTCAGATAGATAGATAGACGGACGGACGGACAGATAGATAGATAGATAGATAGATAGATAGATAGATAGATAGATAGATAGATAGATAGATAGATAGATAGATAGATGGATTAATGGGCACACAGACCTTTGTCAGCAGTATTATGTGAATCATTTTGAGATGTTTAATTACGACAACGATGATGATGATGATGAAGATGATCAGATACTGTGATGATGGAGGGATGTCTGCAGAACAGGAAGTGATGTAATGTGTTGGACAGTTTGTGTACTTTCAGTGTTTTTGGGGGATTTCCAGAGTGAATGTGTTCCAGCTGTGATCTGATGAAGCTCAGCAGCAGTTTATCTCTTCACTCGTTCATCATCTGTCCAAAAAACATCCGTCAGTGTGTCAGACATGTCAATAATGAAGAGGAAGAAGTTAGGATCAAATGAATGAATCGTCTCTTTGATAATAAGTGAAGTATTTGATTCTCTGGCTGTTTATCAGGATGATTATCAGGTAAAAACTGGAAACATTAAAACATACAATTAAAAAACCCCAATTATAATAAAAAGAAAAGAAAAAGCTGGACTGAAATAAAGCATAAAAGAATGATTAGCATTAAAATGAATAAAGGGACAAACAGTGTAAATGGTTTTATTTCTGCTGGTGGTTTGTTGAGCCTGCTGTCACATGACCTGTGTGATGAAGAGGAGGATGAGGATGAAGAGGAGGATGTTTTAGTTGTGCTGGTGGTTTGTTGAGCCAGCTGTCACATGATCTGTGTGATGAAGAGGAGGATGAGGAGGAAGAGGAGGATGTTTTGTTTAAAGTGGGTCAGCAGCACATTCCTTTGTGTTTAATGCACAGAGACCCAAGCTCTGCTCAACAGTCACACTGTCATGTTCAGAGAAGAGGAGAAAAGAAGAAGAGAAGAAGAGAAGAAAAAGAGAAGAAAAGAGAAGAGAAGAAGAGAAGAAAAAGAAGAGAAGAGAAGTGAAGAAGAGAAAAGAAAAGAAGAGAAGAAGAGTAGAAAAAGAGAAGAAGCGAAGAAGAAAAGAAGAGAAGAGAAGGGAAGGGAAGAAGAAAAATAGAAGAAGATAAGAAGAGAAGAAAAGACAAAGAGAAAAAGAGAAAAGGAGAGAAGAAGAAAAGAATAGAAGAAGAGAAAAAGAAAAGAGAAGAAAAAGAAAAGAAGAGAAGAAAAGAAGAAAAATAGAAGAAGAGAAGAAAAGAAGTGAAGAAAAGAAAAAGAGAAGAGAAGAAGAGAAGAGAAGAGAAAAAGAGAAGAAGTGAAGAAGTGAAGAAAAGAGAAGAAAAGAAGAGAAGAAAAACAGAAGAAGAAGAAAAGAGAAGACAAAAAAAGAAGAAAAGAAAAGAAAAAGAGAAGAAGAAAAGAAGAAGAAAAGAAGAGAAGGGAAGAAGAAAAATAGAAGAAGATAAGAAGAGAAGAGAAAAAGAAAAGAAGAAAAAGAAAAGAAGAAAAGAAAAGAGAAGAAGAGAAAATGTCCCAGTCACATTCTTGTAGTAATTATGATGAAATCTTTTTAATCATCCCGTTGAGTCTGAACTGTTTCAACAGGAAGAGATTACACAATAAAGCAGAATATACCTGCCTACCCAACCCAGTACCTTCAAAATAAAAGCATGAACCTACCCAACCCAGGACCTTCAAAATAAAAGCATGAACCTACCCAACCCAGGACCTTCAAAATAAAAGCATGAACCAGGGCTCAAAGCCAGAGTATCAGAGCCATGTCTCCGCTCCGCTCTGCTCTGTTATCAGCAGCAACCTGCCAGAGTCAATAAACCTCACACAATCAGTAACTTTACATAATGAGCTGAGAGAGAGAGTCGCTCTGATCTGCTTCTTGTCTTTGACAGAAAGAGGAAAGGCGTTTGTTTTCCAGGAGGAGGGAATGTTTCTTATCTTCCTCGTACACTTTGCTCCAGTTTGTTGGTTCAGGAAGTTCAGCTGATTGTTTCCAAACATCAGAGAACAGAAACGCCTCCAGGCCGAAGTCCGCTCAGCGTAGAGCAGAGATGGGTAGAAACCAGGCAGGGAGTTCCTGTCCTATGAAATGAGGCCAACCAGGAAGTAACTTAGAGCTGCCTTCTATCAAAAGGCCACCAGGGGGCGACCGTCTCTATACAAGTCAATGGAGAAGTAACTTAGAGCTGCATTCTATCAAAAGGCCACCAGGGGGCGACCGTCTCTATACAAGTCAATGGAGAAGTAACTTAGAGCTGCATTCTATCAAAAGGCCACCAGGGGGCGACCGTCTCTATACAAGTCAATGGAGAATTCACCAACTTCTCAATTGATTTCTAACCTCAGTAAACGTTTTCAAAATGTGTTTATGGTCTCAATCGCTAGTTTAAAGCCTTCTTCAATGCAGTATGATGTTCATTTGGGACATTTTGGCCTCCCTGATTTTATATGTGACGATAAAGCAGGGTATGCATTAGGGCGTGGCTACGTCCTGATTGACAGGGTGATTGACCAATGTCCTCGAGATCCAGCCCTCGTAACCATAGCAACCTCCCCGCTCCGCCGTTAGTCCCGCCCATACTTCCGTCCATGGCTCCGCCTCATGCCCATATAAGTAGAATCCGTGTTTTTATTTTTCCCAGCATGCACCTGAAATTCTCAAGATGGCGCTGCCTAGATTCGAAACTATTGGCTTCCGAGCAGCAGTCCACAAACCAATGGGTGACGTCACGGATGTTACGTCTGTTTCTTATATACAGTCTATGGTAGAAACAAGCTTCAATAAAACAAGGAGTCATAACTCACTTTATAAGACTAACAATTGATTTCATTTCATTACTTTAATAGAAATGTTTGGTCAGAAAAAGAAAAAGTGGAAATCTTCACATTTAAGGCTCCTCCACTGGCTTCCTGAGCACTTTAGAGTCTCTTTAAATGGACTGGCCCCGCTCTACCTCTCTGAGCTCCTTCACCCGCCCCCCCCCACCCCGCTCTACCTCTCCTGGAGGTACCGAGGTCAAAGCGAAAGCTCAGAGGGGATAGAGCCTCTTCTGTAGCTGCTCCTAAATTATGGAACGAGCTTCCTTTTAAATATTAGACGAGCCTCCTCACTGTCTGTTTTTAAAACTCGTCTTAAAACCCATTTCTATTCCAGCATGAGACTCTGCTCCTGTTTTAGTGTTTTATGGTTTGTTTATTTTTTAGTTATTGTTTTTAATTAGTTTTAAAAACAATAAAACAATAAACAATTATTTTAATATTTATTTCCTGTTAATAGTTTTACGTTTCCTGTTGTTTTATGTATTTATGTTCAGCACTCTGTTTCAGCTGTGGTTGTTTTAAAGTGCTTTATAAATAAAGTTGAGTTGAGTTAAGAGCTCAGAACTGATTCTGAAACAGTTCATCGATTATCAGAAGTGCTGCTAAACCTTTCATGCATGGTGGTCACTGCAGTGGACAGCTACTCAAAAGCTGTGTTCTTATGTATGAAAGGATTGTGATGGCATAGTTACACTTCAGCCTCCACGGTGGACACTAGTGCATCATCCCATACGTCACCACTACACCTGCAGTCATGCTTCTGGTCAGAGATCAGCTGATTTATGTTATTATAATCTCATAGTACGTCATTTGGTGAACGAAAAAATGAAGTTCAAATCAGTTTTTTTCATGCATAAAGAGAAATGAAAAATATTAGGAGAGTAATCTTGACTGAGGTTATCATCATAATTCATGCATGACAGGGCTAAGCAGTGAAATACAAGAACTGCACACTGTCAGCTGATCAGTGTCTGTAATGTAATGTTCTGTAATGTTCTGTAATGTAATGTAATGTTCTGTAATGTTCTGTAATGTAATGTTCTGTAATGTAATGTTCTGTAATGTTCTGTAATGTAATGTTCTGTAATGTAATGTTCTGTAATGTTCTGTAATGTAATGTTCTGTAATGTAATGTTCTGTAATGTAATGTTCTGTAATGTTCTGTAATGTAATGTTCTGTAATGTTCTGTAATGTAATGTTCTGTAATGTTCTGTAATGTAATGTTCTCTAATGTTCTGTAACTGTTTGTCCTCTGCAGGAGAGACGGGGAGCCTCCACTGATAACAGGCTGGATTCCTTTCATTGGGAAAGCTCTGGAGTTTGGAAAAGATGCCCATAAATTTCTGGAAGAACATAAGAAGAAGTTTGGAGACATATTTACAGTCCAGATAGCAGGTTGGTACATGTGTTAGCAGCAGTGTTTCCTCAACTCGTGATCCGTCTGATCCGTTTAGAGCAGCTATAACCCCTAACCTCTGTGATCCGAACCATGCCTCTGATATGATGAACAGCAACCGTCAGTCCTGACCAAACATGTTGGCCCCTGCTCTCTGGTAGGAGTCTAGGAAACCACTGCTGAGACAAGGCAGCTTTATTTAGATAGAGCATTTCATATATAATAGCAACTCAATGTGCTTTATATAAAAGACATTTAACAGTAAGAACATAAAACATAAAAACATGCAATTTGAGAAACAAAAATAAAACCCAAACATTAAAACACACAATTAAACTCAGTTCTGCTGCTAGTTTGTTCCAGTTGTGTAAAAGCTTCTTCACCATGTTTAGTTTGAACTCTGGGCTCCACTATCTGACCTGAGTCAGTAGATCTCAGAGCTCTACTGGGTTTATATTCTACTAACATGTCATTCATGTATTCTGGACCTAAACCATTCAGTGATTTGTAGACCAGGGTTGGGGTTAGAACTGGAGTAATGTGCTCTGATCTCTTTGGTCTGGTTCAAACTGGAGCTGCAGCTGTTTAACGTCCAGTCAGACCGTTACAGTAGTCGAGTCTACTGGAGATGAAAGCAGACAGAGTTCACAATAGTTTAAAAAGTCTGATGGCATTGTGTCAGGACAGCATGTTGATGGTTTTAGATGCTGCATTGTTTCCTCTATGGTTGCAGTTGAGTTATTCCTGGGAGGTCTGAGGGATTGCATCATGTTATTGTTTAGTTGATTTGTGTTGATATTTAACCTGACGGACTGGATGTTTCACTGAAAAAGCAAATAAAGAAGAAATTTAATGTATCCAGGAGTTCATCAACTAACTCTGCACTCACAGTTGGTGACGTAGCTGTAGCCTCCATTAACTCTGCGCTGGTATTCTCATTTATGTACCTTCTCCTAACAGACACAGAGGTTCACTGAACAAAACTTAGGTGACGAAGCCAAAACCCTTCTGGGAGAACTTCCTGTGGACAGATGAGACCACAGTAAAGAACCTTCAGTCAGACCTGATGGAGGCTCACAGGTCTGAGGTTGATTTGCTGCTTCTGGCAGCAGATGGTCTGACTCTATGCTGGTCTGACTCTGTGCTGGTCTGACTCTGTGCTGGTCTAACTCTGTGCTGGTCTAACTCAGGTGTTCTCTCCTGCAGGTAAATACATGACCTTCATCATGGACCCTCTGATGTATCCAAACATCATCAAACATGGCCGCCAGCTGGACTTCCATGAGTTCTCCAACAAGGTGGCCCCCGTCACCTTCGGCTACCCGCCCGTCAACAAGGGGAAGTTCCCCGGCCTGCAGGAGCACGTCAAACGCACCTTCCAGCTGCTCAAGGGGGACAACCTGCAGCTGCTGACAGAGAGCATGATGGGTAACCTGATGCTGGTGTTTCGGCAAGACCACCTGAACCTGAGGCCAGTGGAAGACCTGAACCCGGGGCTGGAGGACCACCTGGACCCGAGGCTGAAGGACCACCTGGACCTGGACCCGGAGGACGGGGGTGGCTGGAGGACGGGCAGCATGTACGAGTTCTGTAACTCGGTGATGTTCGAGGCTACCTTCCTCACCATGTACGGCCGGCCGGCGGCCGCTCGGCGCCACAGCGGGATGAACCTGATGAGGGAAGACTTCGTCAGGTTCGACAACATGTTCCCGCTGCTCATCGCTCAGATCCCCATCTGGCTGCTGGGCCGGACCAAGGCCATCCGAGAGAAGCTGATCAGCTGCTTCCTGCCGCAGAGCGTGTCGCGCTGGTCCAACACGTCCCAGTTCATCAGGGAGAGGTCGCAGCTGTTCGAGCAGTACGACGCGCTGAGGGACGTCGACAAAGCAGGTAGACCCCAAACCGTCCGCCACCTCGTTCAGATCCTGACTAGGCATGGCATGATAACCGTGTTCAAGGTTCACCGCGATTTAAAAAAGCCACGATAACTGAAACCGCCAAATTTTCTGTCCTACCGTTCTTAAAGTATGAGCTGTTTTTATTCTGCTCAAAGACAGGAAGTGCAGGTCCTTCCTTTCTTTCCTCCCTTCCTTCTTTCCTTTCCTTCCTTCTTCCTCCCCTCCTTCCTCCCTTCCGTCCTTCCTTTTCTTCCTTCAGTCCATCCTTTTCTTCCTCCCTCCCTCCCTCCTACCTTCCTTCCTTCCCTCCTTCCTTCCTTCCTCCTTTCCTTCCTCCCTCCCTTCCTTTTTTCTTTCCTTCCTTTGTTTCCTTCCTTCCTTCCTCCCTCCTTCCTTCCCTTTCTTCCTTGACTCGAGGACAACAGGAGGACGAGCTTAATCTCTGTTTAGGAAAAGGAAGTGACCCTCACTTTTCTGTCTGGTCAAAGACAGGAAGTGCTGGTCAAAGACAGGAAGTGCTGGTCAGAGACAGGAAGTGCTGGTCAAAGACAGGAAGTGCTGGTCAGAAACCCCTCAGGTGGAGCAGCTGCAGCGTAGAGTATCACGACCCCTCACACTGTCATTACAGATTCAGGTTAAATTAACATGTCTGTCTTTAGTTTTCTTCCTTTTAGGAACATTTTAGAGCTGGAATCACAATACCGCCATACCATGAAACCCTGATATTCTTTCTTATGGTTATCATACTGCCAGAATCTCATACCGGCCCATGCCTAATCCTGACACAGTTAGAGGAAACACCTCCAGACATTCCTGCTTTTTATTAACAAGTGTTGAAAAACTTTAAGACAAAATCCTCCCAGCTCAACCACAAAACATCATTAATCATTTCCTCCTGACAGCCGGTCGGTTAACTCCACTTCCAGTCAGGAGAAGATAAAATAAGCCAGCAGTGACTGAAGGTTTCTGTTCGTCAGTCACATTAAACACATTTTATTTGTTGTTATATAAAAACATTAATTTGTGCAGCTTTAAAGAAAGTCAGATATGAAGTGGAGTTCTGATTATAACCCTAACCCAGACTGTCTTCACATCAACATGCTGACGTTTCACCACCGTTCACCGTAACACTGCATCTGGCTCAGTTCTCTCATATTTAAAACATTCATTGAGTTCGGGGGGGCCGTTCCCTTCCCCTCTGATAACATCATGACTGTTTGAACTGAAAGATGTTGAAACTCCCAGTGTGGTTTCCCTCCCACACACTCATCATGACAGGATTTTAATAGGAACCACATTGTTTCAGCACAACGTTCCCACAGATTCATGACTTAGTAAAAGTCCACAGTTTATATTTAACTTTTATTTCCATCTGTTCGACTCCTCTCCGTTTATCCTGCTGTGGCCTGTTGCACCATCATAAACTCTCCTTTATTTCACCGTCTCTTTACTCTTTTATATCTTACTCTACTCTTTACTTCTTTGCTGTGCTCTCCAGTCTCAGACCTTTAGGCTGAGCTGTGGTTGAGATTAAATGAAGGTGAAATGTTGTTGAGCTGAAGGTCAGATTCAGCAGGTATGTGGGCGAGTGTTTGCGTGTGTTTCTGGGGAGATGGAAGAAAACCGTAGCTGTGACTAAACTTAATGTGAGGTGTGTGTAAGCTGTAAATGGAGCAGGAATGTGCATGAGCCATGTGTTCATAGCTATAACCTACAAATAACTGAATATTCGCTGCATGTGTCAAAAATAACTTTAAATATTCATAACCAACAAGCTTTAACTGAATTAATTTAAATGTTAATCAGCTTTCATTTCTTTACACAAACACATTAATTAAAAGAAAAAATCTTACAGGCTTACAGACAATAAAAATATAACAGGCGGATTGTTTTCCCCCCGTCATGAACATCTTTGACATCAGGAGGAGCCGTTAATAAACCGCCTGCTGCACCTCTCCGGGGGTAAACGGGGTGAGATGTGGAGGAGGGTTAGGGTTAACGGGGTGAGATGTGGAGGAGCCTGCTGCACCTCTCTGGGGGTTAACAGGGTGAGATGTGGAGGAGCCTACTGCTCCTCTCTGGGGGTGAACGGTGGGTGAGATGTGGGGGAGCGTTAGGGTTAGGTGGGTGAGATGTGGAGGAGCCTGCTGCACCTCTCCGGGGGTTAACGGGGTGAGATGTGGAGGAGCCTGCTGGACCTCTCCGGGGGTTAACGGGTTGAGATGTGGAGGAGCCTGCTGCATCTCTCCGGGGGTGAACGGTGGGTGAGATGTGGGGGAGCGTTAGGGTTAGGTGGGTGAGATGTGGAGGAGCCTGCTGCACCTCTCCGGGGGTGAACGGTGGGTGAGATGTGGGGGAGCCTGCTGCATCTCTCCGGGGGTTAACGGTGGGTGAGATGTGGAGGAGGGTTAGGGTCAGGTGGGTGAGATGTGGAGGAGGGTTAGGGTCAGGTGGGTGAGATGTGGAGGAGCCTACTGCTCCTCTCTGGGGGTAAACGGTGGGTGAGATGTGGAGGAGCCTGCTGCTCCTCTCTGGGGGTAAACGGTGGGTGAGATGTGGAGGAGCCTACTGCTCCTCTCCGGGGGTGAACGGTGGGTGAGATGTGGGGGAGCCTGCTGCACCTCTCCGGGGTCAACGGGGTGAGATGTGGAGGAGCCTGCTGCACCTCTCCGGGGGTTAACGGGGTGATATGTGGAGGAGGGTTAGGGTTAGGTGGGTGAGATGTGGAGGAGCCTGCTGTACCTCTACGGGGGTAAACGGTGGGTGAGATGTGGAGGAGGGTTAGGGTTAGGTGGGTGAGATGTGGAGGAGGGTTAGGGTTAGGTGGGTGAGATGTGGAGGAGGGTTAGGGTTAGGTGGGTGAGATGTGGAGGAGGGTTAGGGTCAGGTGGGTGAGATGTGGAGGAGCCTGCTGTACCTCTCCGGGGTCAACGGGGTGAGATGTGGAGGAGCCTGCTGCTCCTCTCCGGGGGTGAACGGTGGGTGAGATGTGGAGGAGGGTTAGGGTCAACGGGGTGAGATGTGGAGGAGCCTGCTGCATCTCTCCGGGGGTGAACGGTGGGTGAGATGTGGAGGAGCCTGCTGCACCTCTCCGGGGGTTAACGGGGTGAGATGTGGAGGAGGGTTAGGGTTAACGGGGTGAGATGTGGAGGAGCCTGCTATACCTCTCCGGGGGTGAACGGTGGGTGAGATGTGGAGGAGCCTGCTGCACCTCTCCGGGGGTTAACGGGGTGAGATGTGGAGGAGCCTGCTGCTCCTCTCCGGGGGTGAACGGTGGGTGAGATGTGGAGGAGCCTGCTGCACCTCTCCGGGGGTTAACGGGGTGAGATGTGGAGGAGCCTGCTGCTCCTCTCCGGGGGTGAACGGTGGGTGAGATGTGGAGGAGGGTTAGGGTTAGGTGGGTGAGATGTGGAGGAGCCTGCTGCACCTCTCCGGGGGTGAACGGTGGGTGAGATGTGGAGGAGGGTTAGGGTTAGGGTGAGGTGGGTGAGATGTGGAGGAGGGTTAGGGTTAGGTGGGTGAGATGTGGAGGAGGGTTAGGGTTAGGTGGGTGAGATGTGGAGGAGGGTTAGGGTTAGGTGGGTGAGATGTGGAGGAGGGTTAGGGTTAGGTGGGTGAGATGTGGAGGAGGGTTAGGGTGAGGTGGGTGAGATGTGGAGGAGGGTTAGGGTTAGGTGGGTGAGATGTGGAGGAGGGTTAGGGTTAGGTGGGTGAGATGTGGAGGAGGGTTAGGGTTAGGTGGGTGAGATGTGACATGTGTTGTGTGAACAGTCTTGAACATGGTGACTCTTTTGTGGTCTCCAGCTCATCACTTTGCCATCCTCTGGGCGTCCGTGGGGAACACCGTCCCCGCCACCTTCTGGGCCATGTACTACCTGGTGAGTCACCCTGAAGCCCTGAAGGTCGTCCGCCAGGAGATCCACGAAGTCCTGCAGCTCAGCGGCGTCGAGTTCAGCACCGACCGAGACGTGACGCTCAGCATCGACCAGCTGGAGAAACTCTTCTACATGAGTACGCTGCTTCCTGTTCATGTTGTTATATGTACTTCCTCTCACAGTTAACTGCTAAATACCAGACGACCAGTTTACTCATCATCATCATCATCATCATCAATCTCACTGAGTTTAGTTTCATTAACTGTACATTGTCAGACTCAGACATATAAGATACATAGATAAATAAAAGCTCTTGTTATAACAGACATTCATAGTGTCTGTTTCCAGGAGAATGGTAACGTATGGATCTGACAACAGCCAACAATGTTGGTCTGAGGAACGTTAAACTCCTCAACAAGGAGTTGAAGGTGTTGAGCTGTGCTCTACAGAACAGATCACTGCTCTACAGAACAGATCACTGCTCTACAGATCACTGCTCTACAGAACAGATCACTGCTCTACAGAACAGATCACTGCTCTACAGATCACTGCTCTACAGAACAGATCACTGCTCTACAGATCAGATCACTGCTCTACAGAACAGATCACTGCTCTACAGAACAGATCACTGCTCTACAGATCACTGCTCTACAGATCACTGCTCTACAGAACAGATCACTGCTCTACAGATCAGATCACTGCTCTACAGAACAGATCACTGCTCTACAGAACAGATCACTGCTCTACAGATCACTGCTCTACAGAACAGATCACTGCTCTATAGATCACTGCTCTATAGATCACTGCTCTATAGAACAGATCACTGCTCTACAGATCACTGCTCTACAGATCACTGCTCTATAGAACAGATCACTGCTCTATAGAACAGATCACTGCTCTACAGATCACTGCTCTACAGAACAGATCACTGCTCTACAGAACAGATCACTGCTCTACAGAACAGATCACTGCTCTATAGATCACTGCTCTACAGAACAGATCACTGCTCTACAGATCACTGCTCTACAGATCACTGCTCTATAGAACAGATCACTGCTCTATAGAACAGATCACTGCTCTACAGAACAGATCACTGCTCTACAGAACAGATCACTGCTCTATAGATCACTGCTCTATAGAACAGATCACTGCTCTATAGAACAGATCACTGCTCTACAGATCACTGCTCTACAGATCACTGCTCTATAGAACAGATCACTGCTCTACAGAACAGATCACTGCTCTACAGAACAGATCACTGCTCTACAGAACAGATCACTGCTCTACAGAACAGATCACTGCTCTACAGATCACTGCTCTATAGAACAGATCACTGCTCTATAGAACAGATCACTGCTCTATAGAACAGATCACTGCTCTACAGAACAGATCACTGCTCTACAGATCACTGCTCTACAGAACAGATCACTGCTCTACAGAACAGATCACTGCTCTACAGAACAGATCACTGCTCTACAGAACAGATCACTGCTCTATAGAACAGATCACTGCTCTACAGATCACTGCTCTATAGAACAGATCACTGCTCTACAGATCACTGCTCTACAGAACAGATCACTGCTCTACAGATCACTGCTCTACAGATCACTGCTCTACAGAACAGATCACTGCTCTACAGATCACTGCTCTACAGAACAGATCACTGCTCTACAGAACAGATCACTGCTCTACAGAACAGATCACTGCTCTACAGATCACTGCTCTACAGAACACTGCTCTATAGAACAGATCACTGCTCTACAGAACAGATCACTGCTCTACAGATCACTGCTCTACAGAACACTGCTCTACAGAACAGATCACTGCTCTACAGAACAGATCACTGCTCTACAGAACAGATCACTGCTCTACAGATCACTGCTCTACAGAACACTGCTCTACAGAACAGATCACTGCTCTACAGAACAGATCACTGCTCTATAGAACAGATCACTGCTCTACAGATCAGATCACTGCTCTACAGAACACTGCTCTACAGAACAGATCACTGCTCTACAGAACAGATCACTGTTCTACAGAACAGATCACTGCTCTACAGATCACTGCTCTACAGAACAGATCACTGCTCTACAGAACAGATCACTGCTCTACAGAACAGATCACTGCTCTACAGATCACTGCTCTACAGAACAGATCACTGCTCTATAGATCACTGCTCTATAGATCACTGCTCTATAGAACAGATCACTGCTCTACAGATCACTGCTCTACAGATCACTGCTCTATAGAACAGATCACTGCTCTACAGATCACTGCTCTATAGAACAGATCACTGCTCTATAGAACAGATCACTGCTCTATAGAACAGATCACTGCTCTACAGATCACTGCTCTACAGAACAGATCACTGCTCTATAGAACAGATCACTGCTCTATAGAACACTGCTCTATAGAACAGATCACTGCTCTACAGATCACTGCTCTACAGAACAGATCACTGCTCTATAGAACAGATCACTGCTCTATAGAACAGATCACTGCTCTATAGAACAGATCACTGCTCTACAGAACAGATCACTGCTCTACAGAACAGATCACTGCTCTACAGATCACTGCTCTATAGAACAGATCACTGCTCTATAGAACAGATCACTGCTCTATAGAACAGATCACTGCTCTACAGATCAGATCACTGCTCTACAGAACAGATCACTGCTCTACAGATCACTGCTCTACAGAACAGATCACTGCTCTACAGATCACTGCTCTACAGAACAGATCACTGCTCTACAGAACAGATCACTGCTCTACAGAACAGATCACTGCTCTACAGAACAGATCACTGCTCTACAGAACAGATCACTGCTCTACAGAACAGATCACTGCTCTACAGAACAGATCACTGCTCTATAGAACAGATCACTGCTCTACAGATCACTGCTCTACAGAACAGATCACTGCTCTACAGAACAGATCACTGCTCTATAGATCACTGCTCTATAGATCACTGCTCTATAGAACAGATCACTGCTCTACAGATCACTGCTCTACAGATCACTGCTCTATAGAACAGATCACTGCTCTACAGATCACTGCTCTATAGAACAGATCACTGCTCTATAGAACAGATCACTGCTCTATAGAACAGATCACTGCTCTACAGATCACTGCTCTACAGAACAGATCACTGCTCTATAGAACAGATCACTGCTCTATAGAACACTGCTCTATAGAACAGATCACTGCTCTACAGATCACTGCTCTACAGAACAGATCACTGTTCTATAGAACAGATCACTGCTCTATAGAACAGATCACTGCTCTACAGATCACTGCTCTACAGAACAGATCACTGCTCTACAGAACAGATCACTGCTCTACAGAACAGATCACTGCTCTACAGATCACTGCTCTACAGAACAGATCACTGCTCTATAGATCACTGCTCTATAGATCACTGCTCTATAGAACAGATCACTGCTCTACAGATCACTGCTCTACAGATCACTGCTCTATAGAACAGATCACTGCTCTACAGATCACTGCTCTATAGAACAGATCACTGCTCTATAGAACAGATCACTGCTCTATAGAACAGATCACTGCTCTACAGATCACTGCTCTACAGAACAGATCACTGCTCTATAGAACAGATCACTGCTCTATAGAACACTGCTCTATAGAACAGATCACTGCTCTACAGATCACTGCTCTACAGAACAGATCACTGCTCTATAGAACAGATCACTGCTCTATAGAACAGATCACTGCTCTATAGAACAGATCACTGCTCTACAGAACAGATCACTGCTCTACAGAACAGATCACTGCTCTACAGATCACTGCTCTATAGAACAGATCACTGCTCTATAGAACAGATCACTGCTCTATAGAACAGATCACTGCTCTACAGATCAGATCACTGCTCTACAGAACAGATCACTGCTCTACAGATCACTGCTCTACAGAACAGATCACTGCTCTACAGATCACTGCTCTACAGAACAGATCACTGCTCTACAGAACAGATCACTGCTCTACAGAACAGATCACTGCTCTACAGAACAGATCACTGCTCTACAGAACAGATCACTGCTCTACAGAACAGATCACTGCTCTATAGAACAGATCACTGCTCTACAGATCACTGCTCTACAGAACAGATCACTGCTCTACAGAACAGATCACTGCTCTACAGAACAGATCACTGCTCTACAGAACAGATCACTGTTCTATAGAACAGATCACTGCTCTACAGAACAGATCACTGCTCTACAGATCACTGCTCTACAGATCACTGCTCTATAGATCACTGCTCTATAGATCACTGCTCTATAGATCACTGCTCTACAGATCACTGCTCTACAGAACAGATCACTGCTCTACAGAACAGATCACTGCTCTACAGAACAGATCACTGCTCTACAGAACAGATCACTGCTCTACAGAACAGATCACTGCTCTACAGATCACTGCTCTACAGAACAGATCACTGCTCTACAGAACAGATCACTGCTCTCATACAGTCATTATAACCTGGAGCCTCTGCATGCTATTGTTTTATTGTTTTTATTACTAATATTATATGCAAACTTTGAGTGCCACTGGACTGCTGCCTGGATGAGTACATGATTTATTTCCAGTGTTCAAAAGTCACCCTGATAATATTCTGGTTTTGATAATTGCACTAACACTAACTAAATAACCTTTACTGTGGCAGTATTAAGTTCATCTTAATGGTCAGTATCAAGTGTGACAGGAGATGTAAGCAGAGAGTAGCACACAGAGCACAAGGCCGTAGCAACATGCACTACACTACAGCCCTTTACACACACACACACACACACACACACACACACACACACACACACACACACACACACCTCTGCCTGCATTTGAGCATTATAGTAAGAGTGTCAATATATGGAAGTTGTTATATTATTCTCATATAGCCTTGAGCTGTTGCATTGTTTAATTTGCTGAGTAGCCTATACGGGAAATGACTGTGAGGATTAAAGGGAACTATGTTGCATTAATTAATAAGAGTTTTTATAAGTGATAAGAAGTGAATGCTTGCATTGTCTTAGCCAGAGTCACACCACTGTACCAGAAGAAAAACACAAGGTAACCTGAAGTGGAAAAGTACAGAGAGTGAAAAGATGACCTTGAATGTGTTTTCAGCAAGTATGAGAAAGGAGGATGTTTGTCTCTTAACAGTTGTGTTTCAGGCTGGGCTCTAAGGTTGTGTTTCAGGTTGGGCTCTAAGGTTGTGTTTCAGGTTGGGCTCTAAGGTTGTGTTTCAGGTTGGGCTCTAAGGTTGTGTTTCAGGTCAGATATCAGTCAGATATTACAAGGAGAATGAATGACACGTCTTGAGCCAATCAGAAGAGGACACCGCCTTGCGTTACACCTATTCCTCTGTACGCTTTAAAACACTGGGTCAATGCTCACCTTTTTAAGGGAGATGCTGTGTATGAAGGAGTACAGTATGCTGTAAAGAGCATTATCTTCACACTGTCTGAACACATGTGGAATTAGCTTGGGCCTGTATGTCATTATCATCAGAGATGTCAATGGAGAAAAAGTAACAGCAAAATAAAATAAATCTGGGTAAACAGAATTAGCCACAAGTGAAGTGTAGCTCTATCCACTCCCTCTGGGACCGGTTTGGGTCTGGTTAGGGAACTGGGCCTGACAGTAATGGAAATAAAGATTTCACTGCTCCTCCTGGGAAAAGATCTGAATGTGCGTCACTCTGTGTGAGTTTTGGCTCGTACTGGTTTTAGATAACGCTGCTGACCCTCCTCCACAGAAAGCTCCATCAGCGAGAGCCTCCGTCTGTCCTCGGCCTCCATGAACATCCGCGTGGCTCAGGAGGACTTCAGTCTGCGTCTGCAGGGCGAGCACTCGGTGGGAGTCAGGAAGGGAGACATCATCGCGCTGTACCCTCAGAGCATGCACCTGGACCCCGAAATCTACGAGGAGCCGCAGGTACGACTCACAACCTGCTGCTGGTCAGTTCTGGATCAGTCAGCTGAGACTGGAGCCTTTTATCAACATTAATCTACCACCAGCAGCCTGATTCAGAGTCACTGTGGGCTGATGTTACTTTGATTCTCTGGTGAATCAACAGTAGAGAGACTTTTCTGACTCTCTGCTGCCATCTGCTGTCAGTGAAGTGCAGCTGCATCGACTCAGTGGCACCAAATCATGATGTGATGTTTTCTGATGTTAATTTACTGGTTTCCTCTTCAGGTCTGTCGGTGCATGTGGAGTGCATGTGGAGTGATAGTGAAGCTTTCATTCTTTAAAACCCTTCAAAAGTAAAAATAGAGAATTAAAGACGATGAATCAAAACTAAAGGACGACAGGCAGGAGAAGTGAAGGATGATCATTTGTAGTTTGATTATTGTGTCATTGTGTTATTAAATGTGTAAAGCAACACAGACAAACAACAGTTCACTTAAAAATAATCTGATTTTCTGACATTTAAGCCAACAACAACAGAAAGTCACAAATGAATCATAAAGTTTATCAGTTAACAGCTTCCCACAGTCCAGTTAAAGATCTTCAGACTCAGAGCTTCAGTTCAGAGCTTTATTGCCCTCGAGGGGAAATTTGGTTTCCAGTGACAGTAAAAGAAAACAACTAACACAACGACCATGAATAGATAAATAAACAACACAACCAACTTGATAAGAACAATTTCAATCCGATAACCGGTTGTACAGATTAACTGTGTTGATGCATGTGGGACAAAAGAACATTTGAATCTATTTGTTTGTGCTCGAGGTTTAAATCTCCGTCCAGATGGGAATGAATTCCTCCAAAAGTGGATGATCAGAGCTAGACAAGATTGACCGTTAAAACAAGCCTGTCAAAGATCAGAGGGAGAGGGGGGGGAGGAGAGAGGAGAGAGGAGAGAGGAGACAGGAGAGGAGAGAGAAGAGAGACTTACTGGCTTCACTATGTTCTTTATTGAGTTTCCAAAAGTTTCCATTCACAATGACAGTGTGAGGGGTCGTGATACTCCTGCACTTCCTGTCTTTGACCTGCACTTCCTGTCTTTGACCTGCACTTCCTGTCTTTGACCAGACTAATAACAGCTGATACCTCAGGAACGATATGAGGAATGAAAGGAAGGAAGGAGGGAAAAGGGATTAGGAAGGAAAGGAAGGAGGGGAGGAGGGAAAGAAAGACAAAAGGAAGGAAGGAAAGGAAGGAGGGAAAAGGGATTAGGAAGGAAAGAAAGATAAAAGGAAGGAGGGAAAAGGGATAAGGAAGGAAAGGAAGGAGGGAAGGAAAGACAAAAGGAAGGAAGGAAGGAAAGGAAGGAGGGAAAAGGGATTAGGAAGGAAAGGAAGGAGGGAAAGAAAGACAAAAGGAAGGAAGGAAGGAAAGGAAGGAGGGAAAAGGGATTAGGAAGGAAAGGAAGGAGGGAAGGAAAGACAAAAGGAAGGAAGGAAAGGAAGGAGGGAAAAGGGATTAGGAAGGAAAGGAAGGAGGGAAAGAAAGACAAAGGGAAGGAAGGAGGGAAAAGGGATTCGGAAGGAAAGGAAGGAGGGAAAGAAAGACAAGAGGGAAAGAAAGACAAAAGGAAGGAAGGAAGGAAGGATTTTTATGACTAGACTAATAACAGCTCATACCTCAGGAACGGTATGACAGAACATTGGGCTTTGGTTTCGGTTATCGTGGCTTTTTCAAATCGCGGTGAACCTTGAACCCGGTTATCATCCCATGCCTCCTCATCAGGTCTTCAGCTCATCAGCTCATCAGCTCATCAGCTCGTCGGCTCGTTGATTAAAACAAACCTTTTCTCTTTGTTTCTGCTCCGTCAGACGTTCCGGTTCGACCGCTTCATGCAGGACGGCCGAGAGAAGAAGGACTTCTACAAGGACGGGCAGAAGCTGAAGTATTACCGCATGCCGTTCGGCTCCGGCTCCTCCAAGTGTCCCGGACGCCACTTCGCCGTCAACGAGATCAAACAGTTCCTGTGCGTGCTGCTGCTGTACTTCGACATCGAGCTGGAGGAGGGCCAGAGCCCAGCCGCCGTGGACTCCAGCCGGGCCGGACTCGGCATCCTGCTGCCCGCCGCAGACGTCCGCTTCCGCTACAGACTCAGAGACGTTTAACAGATGTGAGTGTCTGCAGCTTACCGAGTCGCTGCCCCAGTGCATTGTGGGAAAGCAGGGGACTCAGGATGGACCAGAGACGTGAGAAAGGGAAGACAGGTTTATCATTATTATTATTATTCATAACTTTTAATTCATTGACCTGTTGGGTAACACTTTATTTGACACCTATCTCTATAACGCATCATAAATATATTTATAATGTGTTATAATGATGTTATAGCGCTGTATAAGTTATAAACACTCATAAATGATCATAATGCTTTACAACAATAATCATAACACACTATAAAACATTTTATCATGACTTATAAGGTCAGGTATTATAATGCATTATAACTATAAAGTGTTATATCAGCCTATACCTGAGCAGTTTCATCACTTTACTTGAATCACCCAATGACCATTTACAATAAGTTATAATCACATTATAATGCATTATAAAGAGTTTTAATATATGACAACTATATAATTATAATAATACCCTTTGATCCTTGCAACAAAAACTGGTTAGCAAGGGACCAGCAATCATTAAGTATTATAATTCTAGACCTTAAGCCTTATTATCATTTATGAGTGTTTATAACTATAGTTATAAAGCGCTATAACGTCATTATAACACATTATAAGTATATTTATGATGCGTTATAGAGATAGGTGTCAAGTAAAGTGTTACAGATGTAAGTGTCGGCAGCTTACTGAGTCGCTGCCCCAATGCATTGTGGGAAAGCAGGAGACACAGGATGGACCAGAGACGTCAGAAAGGGAAGACAGCTTTTTTTTTTTTTTTTTTTTTTTTACTATATTTTTTGGGGCTTTTTGCCTTTTTAATGTTCAGGTTAGTAGAGAGAGAGAGAGACAGGAAACTGGAGGCAGAGAGGGGGGGCAATGACACGCAGGCTAGGACCGCTCGGGGTGGGATTCGAACCGGGGTCGCCTGCAGTGAAGACAGCTTTATTATCATTATAATTATTATTCATAACTTTTTATTCATGGACATGTTTAATAACACACTGATCTGTGGCCAGTAGCAGATAATAAAGCATCACTGCACAATAAGACTCTACTTATAAGGGATTTATAAATGGTTGTAAATGAGTTATTAATTAGATTGTAAACTCTTCATAAAGCTTTAATTAACATTTATAAATGAGTTAAATCATAATGTCCCATACATCAGTGCATCAGGTCACTACTCTTCCCCATCATCTCATCATGAGCATTAATTAATATGAGTTATAGATATTTATAACTGCTAACAGGAAGGCTTGGTTTAAAGTATAATACACTTAATGATTAATGAGTTACTGATATTAACATTTAGCATTTTATAGATGAAACACAATCACTATCAAAGTATATAAATGTTATTAACTCATTAATAAATGCTGATGTCTTTTACACACTTTACAATAAAGATCCTTTTAGTGCTGAAATAGTTTTTAACTCATTAATAAATAAATAAATAAATAAATGCTCAGAAACATGGAGAGACAGAAAGGAACCAAAGATGCTGATACAGATAATCATGGATCACTATAAGCAGCGGCTCACTGAGTTATAATAAAAGCTTATTAATGATTTATAAAGTGTTTATAACCTAATTAACCAGCTGGTTATAACCCGTTTATATAATATAATATTATAAATCTTTATAAGGAGAGACTCGCTGAACACTGAACGTACTGAGCACTGATCCTTTAACTCTACATCATGTTGTATCATCACTGTGAGTCTCTTTAATGAGCCCGAACCCACGAGTCCAATCTACGGAGGCACATTGCATTCACTGGATTTAAAGAAATTAGACACCTTTTATTAATAATTACGAGATCTTTTCTCTCCTCTCTTTCTCTGCTCCTCTCCCCTCTCTCTCTCTCTCTCTCTCTCTCTCTCTCTCTCTGCTCCTCTCTCTGCTCCTCTCTCTCTCTGCTCCTCTCTCTCTCTCTCTCTCTCTCTGTCTCTCTCTCTCTCTCTCTCTCTCTCTGCTCCTCTCTCTGCTCCTCTCTCTCTGCTCCTCTCTCTCTGCTCCTCTCTCTCTCTCTCTCTGCTCCTCTCTCTCTCTCTCTCTCTCTGCTCCTCTCTCTCTCTCTCTCTCTCTCTGTCTCTCTCTCTCTCTCTCTCTCTCTGCTCCTCTCTCTGCTCCTCTCTCTCTGCTCCTCTCTCTCTGCTCCTCTCTCTCTGCTCCTCTCTCTCTGCTCCTCTCTCTCTGCTCTCCTCTCTCTCTGCTCCTCTCTCTGCTCCTCTCTCTCTGCTCCTCTCTCTGTGCTCTGCTCCTCTCTCTCTGCTCTCCTCTCTCTGCTCCTCTCTCTCTGCTCCTCTCTCTGTGCTCTGCTCCTCTCTCTCTGCTCTCCTCTCTCTGCTCCTCTCTCTCTGCTCCTCTCTCTGCTCCTCGGGAGAGAGGAGAGCAAACACAGAGATGAGTGACAGGAGGAAAACAAGCAGCATTTGGATGCATTTCAGTAGCTGTGAAACACAAAGGCAGAATATAATGTTATTTATTTATGATTATTTTTACTCTACAGGTCATCTTTGTTTTATTTGTCCAGATTTCACTTTTTATTAAAGCAACCGACGGATAAAAACAATCAGTTAATTAATCAAGCATCAGTTTGGGTGATAATCAGTCGACCCCCACTGTGCAGTAACACCTAACGTGGCATCTTCTTCTTATCTCGTAATTATGAGATCTTCTCTGAGATCAGGTGTCTAAATGTTTTTTATCCAGTGAATGCAACGCGCTTCTGTTCAAATCAGACGGCAGCTTTTAAAATCATAGTATTCACCCAATGAAACTGTATTTTATATTTTTATACATTTTATAATGTGAGCCACGTGAATATGAATAATTAACCTCTGCTGTTCTTCATCATTACTGACTGAGATTCATTTTAATGTTTCCTGGAGACGTCTGTACAGTCAACATGAAACTAAACATGTATAATAAGAATATTCTTTTAAAGGGATTTTTGTGTAAGTTAGAAATAAAACTGTGTTCATGTTTTTCACTTCCTGTTAAAACTGACCCGAACGAGCAGAGCGTTGAATGTGATGTTGATCTTTGTTGGTTTCTTGTATGATGTAGTTTTTGATTTGAGGGTTAGAGGGGGTGATTGAGGGGATCATTTTCAGATCTGATCTCAAACACTGCAGCAGAAACGCTCAGAACTGAAAACACTAAAAGTTAATTATATGTTAATGATATGTTAATTATTTCTGTTGTTTTATCTCACAGAACAGGGAGCGTCTGAGATCAAACATGTTAACGACTGTAATCCTGATTTTATGCTGCACACTTTCATCTCCACCTGTTGCCTTTAATAGCTGCTAATACTCATTAAAATGTTCTTTTATACTTTTTAAAATCTTTATTTTGCTGTTTTTAATGTTTCATGTGAAGCTCTGAATAAAACACACACAGAACCAAGAACTCAGAGTCTGGATCTATTATTAGTTCTACTGCATCTTCTCTCTGTAAGAAGAGACTTCAGGCTGAGCCAAGCCGAGCGCCATCTTGTATTTTACAGGTTAGGGGTCTTCTCCACCAGGTGGGTTAGGGTTAGGGTCTTCTCCACCAGGTGGGTTAGGGTCTTCTCCACCAAGTGGGTTAGGGTCTTCTCCACCAGGTGGGTTAAGGTTAGGGTCTTCTCCACCAGGTGGGTTAGGGTTAGGGTCTTCTCCACCAGGTGGGTTAGGGTTAGGGTCTTCTCCACCTGGTGGGTTAGGGTCTTCTCCACCAGGTGGGTTAGGGTTAGGGTCTTCTCCACCAGGTGGGTTAGGGTCTTCATCACCAGGTGGATTAGGGTCTTCTCCACCAGGTGGGTTAGGGCCTTCTCCACCAGGTGGGTAAGGGTTAGGGTCTTCTCCACCAGGTGGGTTAGGGTTAGGGTCTTCTCCACCAGGTGGTTTAGGGTTAGGGTCTTCTCCACCAGGGTCTTCTCCACCAGGTGGGTTAGGGTTAGGGCCTTCTCCACCAGGTGGGTTAGGGTTAGGGTTAGGGTCTTCTCCACCAGGTGGGTTAGGGTTAGGGTCTTCATCACCAGGTGGGTTAGGGTCTTCTCCACCAGGTGGGTTAGGGTCTTCTCCACCAGGTGGGTTAGGGTCTTCTCCACCAGGTGGGTTAAGGTTAGGGTCTTCATCACCAGGTGGGTTAGGGTCTTCTCCACCAGGTGGGTTAAGGTTAGGGTCTTCATCACCAGGTGGGTTAGGGTCTTCTCCACCAGGTGGGTTAGGGTTAGGGTCTTCTCCACCAGGTGGGTTAGGGTTAGGGTTGGGGGGGGGGGGGGGGGGGGGGGGGGGTTACCTCCATCTAGACCAGAGGTGTCAAACTCATTTTCATTCAAGGGCCAAATACAGACCAATTTGATTTCATGTGGGCCGGATCATTAAAAAGATGGAGGGAAGGAAGGAAGGAAGGAAAGAAAGACAGGACAGATCGAAGGAAGGAAAAAAGAAAGGAAATAAGGAGGGTAGGGAGGAAGGACAGATGGAAGGAAAGGAACAAAGAAAGGAAATAAGGAGGGTAGGGAGGAAGGACAGATGGAAGGAAAGGAACAAAGAAAGGAAATAAGGAAGGTAGGGAGGAAGGACAGATGGAAGGAAGGAAAAGAACACAGGAAGGAAAGTGGGCCTTCTCTCCTTCCTTCTTTCCTTCCACCTGTCCTTCCTTCCTTCTTTTGTCTTCTTTTCCTTCCTACCTTCTTTCCTTCCTTCCTTCGTTTCCTTCCTGTCTTCTTTCCCTTCCTTCCTTCTTTCCTTCCACCTGTCCTTCCTTCCTTCCTTCCTTCCTTCCTTCTTTTTAATGATCCGGCCCAGATGAGATTAAATTGGGCTGTTTGTGGCCCTTGATTGAAGATGAGTTTGACACCTCTGACATAAATGATGCAGAACCAAAGACACCAAACACATGAAACAGAGAAAAGCTGCTTATTGAGTCAACACAGCAGAAAAGCTCCCGACCTGGACCTGTTGTTATACTTTTATTTTTTTATTATATATATTTTATTGCAAATTACAAACGAACAAACACAGGAAGTCTCACTAATCCAGTCTGGGTTGGGTTGAGCTCATCAGACAGAAATGAAACTGCTAGGACTCCTCGGCCACCAGGGGGCGTCGTACTTTCATGTATCAGTGGCACTGCAGCCTCGGCCCATAGCAAGCAACAGGAAGTGATGTAACAGGAAGTTGCTTTGTTTACCTCCGCCACAATAAGAGCTCTGGTGTCATGGCAACGGAAAAATGCTCCGAAGTTATTAAGTTAGTTATAGTTGTTTCTCCTTTGAGTGGAAATATAAGTGAACATGTTACAGATCGTTATTATTATTATGTATATTGAGTAACTTTGGCACGTTTGAGGCAGAATAACGGAGGATTTAACCGGTTCAGTTTTAACCGGTTTTAAGACACCATTCAACATCAGAGTCAAAGCAGTCTGAGCCGAGAGAGAGAGGACTAAACAGGTATGTGGTTTAAACACTTGGTTGTAATCTTTTACAATAATATAAAAAGATGAACAGATTTTTCATCACCTTCCTTTTTCCTCTTTTTACTTTACATTTTGATCTTTCATTTGCACTCTTTTAATGATTTTAAAGCTAATTTATTATTTTATGCTGCAATCATTTTATTTAAGTCTTTCTATTTTTCTGTACTTTGTTTTTATTATGGGGGGGGGGGTTAATTGTATGTTTTAAGTTTCTCAAATTACATGTTTTTCTGTTTTATGTAAAGCACATTGAATTGCCATTGTGTATGAAATGCGCTATATAAATAAAACTGCCTTGCCTTGCCTTTCATCTCCCGGTGCTCTCTGTTATTTTCCTGCTCTTGATTTGAAATGTTTCTGCTTTTCTTATTATTGCCCTCTGCACCTCTTCATTTGTTTTTACTTCTTCCTCTTATTAATTTCTCCTGGCTGATCAATGAAGTGTCTCAGTGGTGTTGCTTATTTCAGGGGAGCGTACCTATGTTCCCCGGGTCCTATGTTCCCCGATCGCGGCTAACTCGGTTGCTAGCTCAGTGGCTAACTCCGCTGTTAGCTCGGCGGCTAACTCTGCTGTTAGCTTGGCGGCTAACTCGGCTGCTAGCTCAGCGGCTAACTCCGCTGTTAGCTCGGCGGCTAATTCGGCTGCTAGCTCGGCGGCTAACTCGGTTGCTAGCTCGGCGGCTAACTCATCTGCTTACTCGGCGGCTAACTCGGCGGCTAACACAGCTAACTGGCTAACTGTAGACAGGATCATCCCTATGTTCCCCGGTCACATACAAAGCGGGGAACATAGGAACTAGGGAACATAGGGATGATCCCGCTTATTTCAGCTAGCTAAGCTAAGCTAGTTAAACTAAGCTAAAAAAACAACCAGAAAACGTACAGCTAGCGTTAGGCCTATGTAAATCTGTTCATCTTTTTGAACTGTTCTTGTTTGTGTTCTTGTTTGAATGCAGCAGTTTTAAGGCCACAGTCAAATTAAATATGAAAGTACAGGAAGTTGGTCAGATTGGATGTTCGACGGCGTTTTCTTGTTTTTGTCGTCTGTATTTAAATCTTCTGATCTGAAGACGTGACATTGGCCGAATCAGGAGCGACTTTACGCTGCGTTGCTTTCACCTCGGGAGCTGGAAGTCGTACTCGGGAACGGACCGGGTTAGCCGTAGATGGTACTCAAGAACGGACCGGGTTAGCCGTAGATAGAACTCGGGAACGGACCGGGTTAGCCGTAGATGGTACTCGGGAACGGACCGGGTTAGCCGTAGATAGTACTCGGGAATGGACCGGGGTTAGCCGTAGAGAGTACTCGGGAACGGACCGGGTTAGCCGTAGATAGTACTCGGGAATGGACCGGGGTTAGCCGTAGAGAGTACTCGGGAACGGACCGGGTTAGCCGTAGATAGTACTCGGGAATGGACCGGGGTTAGCCGTAGAGAGTATTCGGGAACGGACCGGGGTTAGCCGTGGAGAGTACTCGGGAACGGACCGGGTTAGCCGTGGATAGTACTCGGGAACGGACCGGGTTAGCCGTGGATAGTACTCGGGAACGGACCGGGTTAGCCGTAGACAGTACTCGGGAACGGACCGGGTTAGCCGTAGATAGTACTCGAGAACGGACCGGGTTAGCCGCAGATAGTACTCGGGAATGGACCGGATTAGCCGTGGATAGTACTCGGGAACGGACCGGGTTAGCCGTGGATAGTACTCGGGTAACGGACCGGGTTAGCCGTAGATGGTACTCGGGGAACGGACCGGGTTAGCCATAGACAGTACTCGGGGAACGGACCGGGTTAGCCGTATAGTACTCGGGAACGGACCGGGTTAGCCGTAGATGGTACTCGGGAATGGACCGGATTAGCCGTGGATAGTACTCGGGAACGGACCGGGTTAGCCGTGGATAGTACTCGGGTAACGGACCGGGTTAGCCGTAGATGGTACTCGGGGAACGGACCGGGTTAGCCATAGACAGTACTCGGGGAACGGACCGGGTTAGCCGTATAGTACTCGGGAACGGACCGGGTTAGCCGTAGATGGTACTCGGGAATGGACCGGGGTTAGCCGTAGATAGTACTCGGGAACGGACCGGGTTAGCCGTAGATGGTACTCGGGAATGGACCGGGGTTAGCCGTGGATAGTACTCGGGAACGGACCGGGTTAGTCGTAGATAGTACTCGGGTAACGGACCGGGTTAGCCGTAGATAGTACTCGGGAACGGACCGGGTTAGCCGTAAAAAGTACTCGGGAACGGACCGGGTTAGCCGTAGTTAGTACTCGGGAACGGACCGGATTAGCCGTAGATAGTACTCGAGAACGGACCGGATTAGCCGTAGATAGTACTCGAGAACGGACCGGGTTAGCCGTAGATAGAAACACATGTAGCTGTATGTTCCTCCCACAAACATCAGAGCAGCGTGTCCACAGGGTTCGGGTTAGTAGGACTGGGTTTAGGCAGAACATCTCGGGTTTGAGGTTGGACCTGGTTTCCTTCAGAGGGAGATCTAAGGGTGAGGGTAGTTAGTCTGGTTCTTACTGAGGATGTCTGGCGGCCTGTTCTTGTTTCAGGTGTCTGTATTTTAACCTAATGATCGGATCAGTCAGTCGTTTCCATTCTGTTCCTGTAGACGAGGTGAGACATAAGTTCTCTGGAGAAGACGAACCTCTGTCAGGAGTTGTGGAAAAATGAGTCCGATGCTTGTTCAGACAAGTCAATCATAAACGAGAAGAAGGATTTATTATCTGGATCTGACTAAAAATACATCAGCTGGGAAACACACAGACGTTCATGATGTTTCAACCAGAATCAGAGATGCAAGAACTCACTGCAGCACAAGCACAGCAGAGTTATAGATTTCAGTTTGTACAACTTTTATTCATACACAAGAACATGAGTGTGTGTGTGTGTGTGTGTGTATGTGTGTGTGTGTGTGTGTGTGTGAGAGTGTGTGTGTGTATGTGTGTGTGTGTGTGTGTGTGTATGTGTGTGTATGTGAATGCGAGTGTGTGTGTGTGTGTGTAATGATCCATGCTGTCAGCAGAGCATCATGCAGTCCTCATTATTCTGTCGACACGCCTTGTACGGTAACTCAGCCTCTGTGTGTGTGTGTGTGTGTATGTGTGTGTGTGTGTGTGTATGTGTGTATGTGTGTGTGTGTGTGTGTGTGTGTGTGGCGTGGCGTGGGGCCAAGCTTAAGGCGCCACTTTATGAGTATGATGATCTCATGTCGACCCACTGCAAACACTGTGTGTATTCAGCTGCCTGTGTGTGTGTCTGTGTGTGTGTGTGTGTGTGTGTGTGTGTGTGTGTGTGTGTGTGTGTGTGTGTGTGTGTGTTTGGCATGTTTTTGAAGGAGCTGTTGTGTAAAAGAGAAAGTTTGTAAGTGTTTCTCAGAGAGCTGAACATGGTGTTTGTGCTCTGCTGCAGGTTTAAAGGAGCAGTCCGTGTGGTTTGATCTCAGCTGACTGCACGATGAACTGCTGACAAGACGCAGCATGTACATCAGACCTGGAAGCAGACTCATATTGTAACAGTATCGACTCCTTATTTGTTACATTACTCATTACAACAAAAAAGTAATCTGATTACTCTGACACAGTATTTTGTACCTCCAGCATTAAGACCCATGAATATCCTGCAGGATTAAAGTCTGTCTGTAACTTTAACTTCAGTTTATTGTTTATCGTCCGGCTTATAAATGAATCTGAGACGCTGACAGAGTAGAAAGTTTTTATTATTCAAATTATTCACAACTTGTTTATCACATCCAGAGAATAAATATTAATATTATAATAAAGTAAATAAAAAGAATCTCTGTACAGAAAAAAAACACGCTGCTTCTGTTCAGCTGATATTTAACAATGTTTTTATCTTTAAAGGTTGATTTGCTGCTGAAAACTGAATATTGGTTAAAAAAGCTGGCTGGAAGGTGAAGAGCGGCGGCTGCAGTTCCTCTGATGGCCACCAGGTGAAGAGCAGCAGCCACCAGGTAAAGAGCAGCGGCTGCAGTTCCTCTGACGGCCACCAGGTGAAGAGCAGCGGCTGCAGTTCCTCTGACGGCCACCAGGTGAAGAGCGGCGGCTGCAGTTCCTCTGACGGCCACCAGGTGAAGAGCAGCGGCTGCAGTTCCTCTGATGCCCACCAGGTGAAGAGCAGCGGCTGCAGTTCCTCTGACGGCCACCAGGTGATGCTACAGGCACACTGCACTGAGTATAACGACAAAATCCTCAGGAATCTAGACTGAGTCCAGCTCTGAGGAGGATTGATGAGTCTCTGATGGTTTGAAAGGTTTCTGCTACATGAAGAACATATTAATGTTTGAACAGGTTTCATACAGAGTTACAGTTCTTCTTCAGCTCTGTATCAGACAGATGAAATGATGATGGAGTTACATGAAGTCAGAGGAGCAGTTATCATAATTCATCCTACAGAGAAGATGAAAGCAGCGTAACCATAGAAACCAACGTCAGCATCATGAAGTCTCAGCAGTCAGGTTTAAACATCATGACGATCATTTAACATCTGAACCAACGAACGAGGTGAAAAGCTTCAGACTCTCTTTGTGTTTTCATGTCTCTGACTCTCTCTCTTCTACGGTGGCCTAGAAACACTTTTACTAAGATTAACACACATTTACACATGATATGATCTTCACAGGAAGGGAAAGTACCAAAATACAGGAAGTGACAGGAAGTGATAAAGTTTCCTCAGCTGTTAAATAAACCAGAAACATTTAGTTTAGTTTCTTTCACAACTCGTTTCTCACTGACTCTACAGCTCCACCCGGTGGTGGAATTTATACAACACTCAACTCATCAATGAACCAACTGCTGCTCACTTTTCCCGTGTTTGGTTCGTTCTCTTAGTGTTTCACATCTTCATCTTTTCTTTTCTAAAATGTAAATGTGTCTCAAGCTTGTAAAAGTGTTTCACACGTTGTACTTCCTGGCCACCGTAGGTTTCATACCTGCTCACAGTAATCAGAGACTCTTCACTTCATTTAACAGCTTCTGACAAGCAGCTGCAGAGTTCATGGATCCAACCTGGACCAGAGTCATGTGATCAGATCCCAGGAAGCGTAAAGGTCACCTGACTCCGCCTCTTCCTGTCGGCTGAAGCGAGCTCAGTAAAAACTACATGAAGCAGCAGGAAGTCGTCCATCTCCAGTCAGTAGCATCTGATCCTGAGTCCAGACAAACAGCAGCTTCCTGTAGATGATGTCATACAGGTGCTGCACCGTGAGACCTGGATGATGTCACTCGTTCCCATGGAGACGGCTGCTGTGATGAAGCTGCTCAGACGCCCAACAGGATCCCTGAAAACAGAGAATCCTGCAGAACGCTGACGGCCGAGCCGGTCGCATTATCTACAAACACCGACACGTACTCTCCAACCTGCACATATACACACACACACACACGCACACACACACACACACACACACACACACACACACACACACACACACACACACACACACACACGTATACAGTTAAATATTTAGATTGTCTTTTTTCCAGGTGTTGATTCAGCAGTGTAACAGTAACGTACCTGTAGATAAAGAGTTCCTGTCAGTAAGATGCTGAATGTTCCTCCTGCAGCTGCTACGCCCATCACCGACTCTACGGAGCTAACACACACACACACACACACACACACACACACATACAGAGACACACACGCACACATCAATTAATCAATCTGCTGATTATTGATTATTTATTGATCGGCTCTGTGTGATCAGGAGGAAATACTCACAGGTTGCTCTGACAGAGAGACTCGATGCAGATCGCTGCTCTGACGCTGTCTCTGAGACGAACCTGGACCCTGTCACCTGACTCTGAGACACACACACACACACACAGAGACACACACACACACAAACACACACACACACACACACACACAGTATGAGCGGTTCAGTAATAATTACAGACGTCCTCGTTTCTTTTACACAGATGTTGATGGTGATGATGAAAGTGGCTGTGGAACATACTGAACCCCTAATGTCTCCAGCTCTGTGTTAACACAAACTGGTGCTCATCTGTCGTGGTTAGGGAAGAGTTGTGTAACTCCGATATTGAACTGCTGGCTATTTCCCTTCGCCCGTCCCACCTACCACGGGGGTCTCCACCCCAAAGACGCTGAGCATGTCACGAACACTCTCAACAGGTTGGAATCAGTTCCTCCAGATGCTCCCAAACTCCTTCCTGGGTGATCTTAACCACTGATCACTTGACAAATGCTATGTCTCTAGTCCTAACACATACAGAGCCCCCCCCCCCCCCCAGGCTCTGCAGACCATAATAGCATTTTGCTTGCTCCGGCTTATCTACCTGTAGTAAAGAGGTCAGACAAAATAACTACAAACATCAAACAATGGACTCCAGACAGTATGGACAGACTACAGGGCTGGAGTTGTTTCCTGTCCTCTAGCAACATTACAATGTTCCCTAACCCTAACCCCGGGTCACTAAAGAACTAAAACATGTAGTCAATAAGGAAAAAAGGATTTTCTTGACTGGCTCGGAGGAGGAAAAGAAGGAGGTCAAGCGAGAGGTCAAGCGCCATTAAAGAGGCCAAGCTTGACTATAAGAACAAAGTGGAGGTCTCCTTTTCCCAGGGGAGCCTCCGCTCTGCCTGGCAGGGCCTGAAGAACATGGCAGCAGTGAACTACATCCAGTCGTAAACCCATCCAGGTTGATGGCTGCAACATCCCTACCCAACGACCTCAACTCTTTCTTTTCAAGATTCAAAAAGGACAATAGCTCAGAGCTAAAGACCATCACCTCCACACTCCATCCTGATGACTCAACTTTCACCTTCAGCAGGGAAGAGGGGGTGAGAGCCCTCAAGAGGACCAAATCCAACACTGCAACTCGACCTGACCTCTGTGGGCGGACCCTAAAGCACTGTGCTGAGCAGCTGGGGGAGGTATTCCAGCAGCTGTTCCAGACCTCCATGAACTGCAGCACAGTGCCCCACGGTCCCCAAGAAGGGCCCCATGGTCCCCAAGAAGGGCCCCACCGAGGTACGAAATGACCTGATGCCGGTGGCCCTGACCTCCTTGGTGATGACCGCCAGGCTCCTGTTTGCGGACTTCTCTTCTGCATTCAACACCATGCAGCCACACATCCTTGCAGAGAAGTTAATAACCCGGTTCAGCATGTGGATCACTGACTTTTTAACCAACCGGTCACAGAGGGAGCTTGTTAATGGCTCCTACTCTGACATCCTCCACACCTCCACCGGCTCTACATCCTCCACACCTCCACCGGCTCCCTGCAGGGCTGCGTCCCATCGCCTCCGCTGTACATCCTCCACACCGATGACTGCAGGTCCAACCAGCCAAACTGTCACCTGGTCCTACTATCTCTGCTCTCTGCCCTAAACCCTCACCACAGCTCTGTTCTTCAGGACTTTATCACCTGGTGTGAGGGTCAGTGTCTCCAGCTGAACTCAACCAAGACTAAAGAGGTGATTGTGACGTTCTAAAGCAAGCAGAGACAACTGGCAGAGGCCATCACTAGTATGGAGGTGGTGGAGGAGTACAGCACAAGTTTTGACAGGCTTCTGAGGTTTTCCACAAACACTGAGGAGACCCTGCCACCAGAGACGATATCTGCTCAGGAAGCTGAGATCGTTTGGAGTGAATAAAGACCTCCTGACCTTTTAACGCTCCTTCATCGAGAGCGTCCTGACATTCTCATTCATCTCCTGGTTTTATTCCATCAGCAGGATCGGACACGTTTACTTAGCATCACCAAAGTCTGCTCTGAAATCATTGGACCCTGTTGGAGCTCTGTCTGCTTTCT
Organism: Scomber japonicus; assembly: GCF_027409825.1. Lineage (NCBI taxonomy): Eukaryota > Metazoa > Chordata > Actinopteri > Scombriformes > Scombridae > Scomber > Scomber japonicus. The sequence goes on from NC_070589.1 coordinate 35,359,915, forward strand.
GTGACCAACAAACACTCTGCACTGCTCACAGGATCCTACACGACTCCTCACACACTCTACTCTCAGTGTTTGAGTGGCTCCCATCAGGCTGCAGGGTTCCACGCTGCAGAACACAAAGCAGGAACCACCTTTGTGTTCTGCAGGGTTCCACGCTGCAGCAGAACGCAAAGCAGGAACCACCTTTGTGTTCTGCAGGGGTCCACGCTGCAGCAGAACGCAAAGCAGGAACCACCTTTGTGTTCTGCAGGGTTCCATGCTGCCGAACACAAAGCAGGAACCACCTTTGTGTTCTGCAGGGTTCCACGCTGCAGCAGAACACAAAGCAGGAACCACCTTTGTGTTCTGCAGGGTTCCACGCTGCAGCAGAACACAAAGCAGGAACCACCTTTGTGTTCTGCAGGGTTCCACGCTGCCGAACACAAAGCAGGAACCACCTTTGTGTTCTGCAGGGTTCCACGCTGCCGAACACAAAGCAGGAACCACCTTTGTGTTCTGCAGGGTTCCACGCTGCCGAACACAAAGCAGGAACCACCTTTGTGTTCTGCAGGGTTCCACGCTGCAGCAGAACGCAAAGCAGGAACCACCTTTGTGTTCTGCAGGGTTCCACGCTGCAGCAGAACGCAAAGCAGGAACCACCTTTGTGTTCTGCAGGGTTCCACGCTGCAGCAGAACGCAAAGCAGGAACCACCTTTGTGTTCTGCAGCTGCCTTTTAAATGGCCCCTCGGGGACAAATAAAGTGTTTTGGGGGGGGGGGGGGGTTGACTCACCTATCAGCAGGCTGGCGGTCAGCTGGTAGAAACCGGTCACGGCTGCTGTGTATCGGCCGGTGCTGACGTTAAAACTCTGACCTCTCTGGAGGCTCTGCTCTGCGTCTGAGGGCTGCAGGTCAAAGGTCACAGGGTTAGTGTGTGTGTTACTGTGTGTGTGTGTTACTGTGTGTGTGTGTGTGTGTGTGTGTGTGTGTGTGTGTGTGTGTGTGTGTGTGTGTGTTACTGTGTGTGTGTGTGTTACTGTGTGTGTGTACCTTGCTGAAGGGCTGCAGCTCCAGCAGGCTGCGTCTGGGGATGGTGACGGGCTGCAGGAGGCGACTGAGGAAGGAGGTGGAGACACGAGGAGGACGATCACACAGCAAACACACTCCTCCTGCCACGTCTGAGAGGAAGAGGAGGAGGAGGAGGAAGAGGAGAGGAAGAGGAGGTGAGGAGGAGAAGGAGAGGGAGGAGGAGGAGAGGGAGGAGGAGGAGGAGAAGGAGAGGAAGAGAGGGAGGAGGAGGAGGAGAAGGAGGAAGAGGAGGAGAGGGAGAGGATGAGGAGGAGGAGAGGGAGGAAGAGGAGGAGAGGGAGGAGGAGGAGGAGAAGGAGGAAGAGGAGGAGAAGGAGGAGGTAAGGAGGGTGGGAGAAGAAATAAGATTCACTAATTGTTTGTACAAAGTTTTTTTCTAGAATGATTTCATCTAAGCTGTGTGTGTGTTGGCAGCTGCCTGCTCATTACACACACACAGTAACACACACACACACACACAGTAACACACACACACACCGTAACACACACAGTAACACACACACACACACAGTAACACACACACACAGTAACACACACACACACTGCGGTCAGACGTCTGAGCTCATCAGTTACACAAACAGACATATTTGCCATGAATTCTGGGTAAATTTGGTCTGAACATGAAAACTGAACTCCAGCTTCGTTCTGTTCAGTTTATTTAAACTCAGATTATTAATATTAATATTCTCCTTATTATAAATCTCCTCATTTATCTTCTCCTGGTCCTTAATGCAGCGCCTCACTTCAGCTTCTGTCTGAAACAGGCCGTTTTAGCTCCTGTCTCTTTAACAATCGCCATAGCAACCACCTTAACGACCACCTTGGCAATCACCTTGGCAATAACCTTGGCAATCACCTTAACAACCTCCTTAACAACCACCATAGCAACCACCTTAACGACCACCTTAACAACCACCATAGCAACCACCTTAACAACTACCATAGCAACCACCTTAACGACCACCATAGAAAGCACCTTAGCGACCACCTTAACCACCACCATAGCAACCACCTTAGCGACCACCTTAACAATCACCGTAGCAACCACCTTAACAACCACCATAGAAACCACCTTAGCAACCACCTTAACAACCACCATAGCAACCACCTTAACGACTACCTTGGCAATCACCATAGGAACCACCATAGCAACCACCTTAACAACCACCATAGCAACCACCTTAACAACCACCTTAACAACCACCTTAACAACCACCATAGCAACCACCTTAACGACCACCATAGCAACCACCTTAACGACCACCTTGGCAATCACCCTAGCAACCACCCTAACAACCACCTTGGCAACCACTGTAGCAACCACGCTAACAGCAGTGAACGTTCTGGTTCATGGAGTCGTTTTCAGAGAAAAAACTGTAGAAAAAAAAAAAAAAAAAAGCCAAAATGACGTCTTCAAATATTCAGACTGTAGAAAATATTCACATTTAAGAAGCTGGAATCAGAGAGTTTGGCCTTTTTTCTTATTGATGACTCAAAATGATCATTCGATTATTTGAACATTCAGCCACGTGCGTCACTGCTGTACGCAAATACATCGCCATGGTTACGTTAATATGATGATGTGATTCAGAGCGGTTTTATGTTCAGGACCAAAAGAAAGAATCTGTGTGTGTTGGTGGAAACAGTCGTGACGGAGAAGCAACCTGGTGGAGAAAAACTGGCAAAATGCATGAACGAACAAATTCATACAACACACACACACACACACACACACACACACACACACACACACACACACACACACACACACACACACAGAAAGTAACAAAGACACACCATCAGTCAGCAGGAATGTCAGGAATCCTGCAGCTGAGCCAAGTCACATCCACGCTCCACAAAATTACACCTATTAAGGACTCAGACAGCCTGCCTCCACACACACACACACACACACACACACACACACACACACACACACACACACACACTGAGCTGTATTTATATAACCTACATACAGAAAACACTGAGCAAAAGTGTAAAATTAAAGTGTAAATGATGTGAACTGAGACAGAGTCCGGTCTGTGTGGTGAGGGTGAGCTGTGAGAGCTGGTTGGTTAGGGTTAGCTGTGAGAGCTGGTTGGTTAGGGTTAGCTGTGAGAGCTGGTTGGTTAGGGTTAGGGTTAGCTGTGAGAGCAGGTTGGTTAGGGTTAGCTGTGAGAGCTGGTTGGTTAGGGTTAGCTGTGAGAGCTGGTTGGTTAGGGTTAGGGTGAGCTGTGAGAGCTGGTTGGTTAGGGTTAGGGTTAGCTGTGAGAGCTGGTTGGTTAGGGTTAGCTGTGAGAGCTGGTTGGTTAGGGTTAGGGGTTAGGGTTAGCTGTGAGAGCTGGTTGGTTAGGGTTAGCTGTGAGAGCTGGTTGGTTAGGGTTAGGGTTAGCTGTGAGAGCTGGTTGGTTAGGGTTAGCTGTGAGAGCTGGTTGGTTAGGGTTAGGGTTAGCTGTGAGAGCTGGTTGGTTAGGGTTAGCTGTGAGAGCTGGTTGGTTAGGGTGAGCTGTGAGAGCTGGTTGGTTAGGGTTAGCTGTGAGAGCTGGTTGGTTAGGGTTAGCTGTGAGAGCTGGTTGGTTAGGGTTAGGGTGAGCTGTGAGAGCTGTGAGAGCTGGTTGGTTAGGGTTAGCTGTGAGAGCTGGTTGGTTAGGGTTAGCTGTGAGAGCTGGTTGGTTAGGGTTAGGGTTAGCTGTGAGAGCTGTGAGAGCTGGTTGGTTAGGGTTAGGGTTAGCTGTGAGAGCTGGTTGGTTAGGGTTAGGGTGAGCTGTGAGAGCTGGTTGGTTAGGGTTAGGGTTAGCTGTGAGAGCTGGTTGGTTAGGGTTAGGGTTAGCTGTGAGAGCTGGTTGGTTAGGGTTAGGGTGAGCTGTGAGAGCTGGTTGGTTAGGGTGAGCTGTGAGAGCTGGTTGGTTAGGGTTAGGGTTAGCTGTGAGAGCTGGTTGGTTAGGGTTAGGGTTAGGGTTAGCTGTGAGAGCTGGTTGGTTAGGGTTATTTGTGAGAGCTGGTTGGTTAGGGTGAGCTGTGAGAGCTGGTTGGTTAGGGTTAGCTGTGAGAGCTGGTTGGTTAGGGTTAGCTGTGAGAGCTGGTTGGTTAGGGTTAGGGTTAGGGTTAGCTGTGAGAGCTGGTTGGTTAGGGTTAGCTGTGAGAGCTGGTTGGTTAGGGTTAGCTGTGAGAGCTGGTTGGTTAGGGTTAGGGTGAGCTGTGAGAGCTGGTTGGTTAGGGTTAGGGTTAGCTGTGAGAGCTGGTTGGTGAGGGTTAGCTGTGAGAGCTGGTTGGTTAGGGTTAGGGTTAGCTGTGAGAGCTGGTTGGTTAGGGTTAGGGTTAGCTGTGAGAGCTGGTTGGTGAGGGTTAGGGTTAGGGTGAGCTGTGAGAGCTGGTTGGTGAGGGTTAGCTGTGAGAGCTGGTTGGTTAGGGTTAGGGTTAGCTGTGAGAGCTGGTTGGTTAGGGTTAGGGTGAGCTGTGAGAGCTGGTTGGTGAGGGTTAGCTGTGAGAGCTGGTTGGTTAGGGTTAGGGTTAGCTGTGAGAGCTGGTTGGTTAGGGTTAGGGTGAGCTGTGAGAGCTGGTTGGTTAGGGTTAGGGTGAGCTGTGAGAGCTGTGAGAGCAGGTTGTTCTCAGGCAGAACTTCTCTGATTATCCGGTGACGCTCGGTTCTTTAAAGGTTTCATCATTTTTTCCATCTTCAGTGAAAACAAACAGGATGTCTGTCTGATGCTTTCTCACCTCTCTGTAAACCCTCACATGTTTCATCAGGACTCAGTTAGCTTAGCACACTGTGAGTCTACGTACTCAGGTACTTTACTGTAGTACTGTTAGAGGTACTAGTACTTTACTGTAGTACAGTTTGAGGTACTAGTACTTTACTGTAGTACAGTCAGAGGTACTAGTACTTTACTGTAGTACAGTTAGAGGTACTAGTACTTTACTGTAGTACAGTAAACCTTTATACAGTACATTTATCTGCTGACCCTTTGGAGGGGCCCCACCCCTAGGTTGGGAACCACTGGACTAAACTAGCTCACTAATAATATATCACTACTTTTACTGTAATACTGCATACTACATCACTATAATACTGCAGTACTTTTACTATAATACTGCATACTACATCACTATAATACTGCAGTACTTTTACTGTAATACTGCATACTACATCACTATAATACTGCAGTACTTTTACTGTAATACTGCATACTACATCACTATAATACTGCAGTACTTTTACTGTAATACTGCATACTACATCACTATAATACTGCAGTACTTTTACTGTAATACTACATACTACATCACTATAATACTGCAGTACTTTTACTGTAATACTTGAACCTTTACTAATGAATCCGGCCTCATCATGTTGGTCTCACCTCTCAGTTTCTGCTGCAGCTCCTGGATGAGTTCCTGCTGTTGGGGCAGGAGCGGGGCCGGGGGGCCCGGAGGTCCCTGGGGTCCTGGAGGGCCTGGAGGGCCTGGGAGACCGTGCTGCAGAGACAGACTCAGAGTTAGAGATCCATATTGTGATCTTTGTACGGAGGCCCCCTGGGTTCACATGAACAAAGTGTTTTCTCTACCTTATGACCCCAGCGGGCTTCTGTACCTTTGGCTGCCATTGACGTCTATAGACATCAATCTGATTACAACCGTTCACTGCCATTGACGTCAATTATGTTTTTCTCTCTTTCTTTTGGTACCTTCGGTGTTTACATAGTCATAGAACACAATATTCTGTGGGTCTTGAAAGATCGGTCAAAATGCTGGCAGTATGGGGCTCTGCTCTGAAAATGGCTGGCAGCCAATGAGTTAATCGGTTATTCTCTTAATTCATCGATTAGTTGGTTTAGTCTTTAAAATGTTAGAAAATGTTTCCCAAAGTCTGAGCTGATGTCCTCAAATGTCTCAAAGATATTCAGTTTACTGTCACAGAGACAAAGAAACCTGGAAATTATCACATTTAAGTCTTAGATGATCTGATTTTAGTTAATAGGTGATTAAACTGACTAACTTTAATGAACTATTTGTTGCAGCTCCATCATAAGTTTCTATCTAAAGTGACCCTAACCCTCTGAGTCCTGATGATAGACCACCAACATAAAGGAGACGTCTGTAATCATCTGTGTTTTCAGCAGTGGATGAATAAACATCGGTGCTGCAGTGAAGGACCATCGCCCAGTGCAGCGATGTGTGTTTAATGGTCTTTAGACACAGAGCAATAACACACGTCACATTATCTGTTAGTAGATCACTTTGATGATTTCATATTTGAGACGTGGTACAAATTAACTATATGTGTTGGCTTTGTACCTTGGAGGTTCTCTTGGACCCTCCTTTGGTTTTCCGGTTGTCGCCTTTGTTGGAGTTTCTCCTGAAGATCAACCAGGAGCTGAGCGGAGACACTCTGGACAGATCCGAGGACATCGAATCCTGGAGGACGCAGAGCACAGCAGAGGACAGAGGAGGTTTAATGTTTCATCTGTTTCATGTTGGACTCGCTGAGTTCTGGTTCCATCGGTGCTCAGATGTAGTTCAGTCACAGTTTAAAGGTGCAGTGTGTAGAAATTGAGTATATTACATACATTATATATGGCATTTTAATGTTGCAAGCCTTTTTGTCCCTTCTACTCCCCCGTAGACGGCTCCTCTAGCTGTAGCGCTATGCTTTGAAGTGGCCTCCTGCAGTAAACCTACCGCGCTGATGGAAAGTAAGAGAGCTACTGGACTTTTGAACGGCTTGTTTAACTTTAAAACACTTCCAGACGCTTCAGTTGACAAGTCAAAAGTAAAATGCAACCTGTGTCAAACGGAGTTTAACTACCACCGGAGTACGTGGAGTTTGAGTTAGCACCTCCACGCTAAACACCCAGGTGCAGCCAAGCCAGCCTCAGCTCCACCAAAGGACCATTTTGGAGTGTGGGAGTCGCAGCAGAGCCGTGATTGATTCCCAGTTAAGACACTCTGGTAAGAAATGCTTTACATTATGGGCTTAAAACTGCCTTCAAATGGAAAATAACAGGATTTTAAACATGCAATTCAAAACGTGATTAATCACGATTAACTATGGAAACTCTGAGATTAATCTCGATTAAAGAAATAAATCGTTTGATAGCCCTAATATATATATATATATATATATATTAAAAAATGGTTGCGTTTTTTCATTACCTCAGAATGAGCACAAGTTTCAAGGCCGCCGTAATTCTTCTGCACGTTTGGAAAGTCGGGGCTTTTTAGTTGACTGCAATCTACAACCTCACCACTAGATGGCACTAAATCCCACACACTGTTCCTTTAAGCTGAACTTACATGAACCCAAATGTTTCCTACAAGTTTCAAACACATCGTTTTAACAAAGGTAACCGTCTGCTTCGTTGCTGTTGTCACCAGAAGCTGAAAATGACGTTTATTCAGTTTTTAAGCCACATTTTTGGATCGTGGTCGCGTTGAATGATGAAAGATTTTAGTCTCGATCTTCAGTTATTAGAGAGCGTCACAGAAACTCAAGTTTTTTAACATGAAACTGATCAGAGGTCTGTTTGTTCTGGAGATGAAGAATAAAAACACTCTACAGTCTGTTACTCTACAGTCTGTTACTCTACAATCTGTTACAGTCTGTTACTCTACAGCCTGTTACTCTACAGTCTGTTACTCTACAGCCTGTTACTCTACAGCCTGTTACTCTACAGTCTGTTACTCTACAGCCTGTTACTCTACAGCCTGTTACTCTACAGTCTGTTACTCTACAGCCTGTTACTCTACAGCCTGTTACTCTACAGCCTGTTACTCTACAGCCTGTTACTCTACGGCCTGTTACTCTACAGTCTGTTACTCTACAGCCTGTTACTCTACAGCCTGTTACTCTACAGCCTGTTACTCTACAGTCTGTTACTCTACAGTCTGTTACTCTACACGTCTGTTACTCTACAGCCTGTTACTCTACAGTCTGTTACTCTACAGTCTGTTACTCTACAGCCTGTTACTCTACAGCCTGTTACTCTACAGCCTGTTACTCTACAGTCTGTTACTCTACAGTCTGTTACTCTACAGTCTGTTACTCTACACGTCTGTTACTCTACAGCCTGTTACTCTACAGTCTGTTACTCTACAGTCTGTTACTCTACAGTCTGTTACTCTACAGTCTGTTACTCTACAGCCTGTTACTCTACAGCCTGTTACTCTACAGTCTGTTACTCTACAGCCTGTTACTCTACAGCCTGTTACTCTACAGTCTGTTACTCTACAGTCTGTTACTCTACAGTCTGTTACTCTACAGTCTGTTACTCTACAGCCTGTTACTCTACAGTCTGTTACTCTACAGTCTGTCAGCACATTTTCTTACTGACCTGATTTATTTCTATTTCGTGTTCAGCTGTGGAAACTTATTCAGACTCGTTCTGGTGTTAGTTTCTGTTTCAGTGGAATTGTTGTAAATACGAGACGCTTCGCTTCATGTGATGACGTCTTCATCGTCCTGCTGCTCTGCTGTGTTTAACTGTCTACCGGTTCTACACAGCTCTGCACGGTTCTGCACGGTTCTACCCAGCTCTGCACGGTTCTACCCAGCTCTGCACGGTTCTACCCAGCTCTGCACGGTTCTACCCAGCTCTACCCAGCTCTGCACGGTTCTACCCAGCTCTACACGGTTCTACCCAGCTCTACACGGTTCTACCCGGCTCTGCACGGTTCTACCCGGCTCTGCACGGTTCTACACAGCTCTGCACGGTTCTACACAGCTCTGCACGGTTCTACCCAGCTCTACACGGTTCTGCACGGTTCTACCCAGCTCTACACGGTTCTACCCAGCTCTACACGGTTCTACCCAGCTCTACACGGTTCTACCCAGCTCTACACGGTTCTGCACGGTTCTACCCAGCTCTACACGGTTCTACCCAGCTCTACCCAGCTCTGCACGGTTCTACCCAGCTCTACACGGTTCTACCCAGCTCTGCACAGGTCTGTACTGTTCTGCACGGCACTGTACGGTTCTGCAAGGTTCTACCCAGCTCTGCACGGCTCTGCACGGTTCTACACGGCTCTGCACGGTTCTACCCAGCTCTGCACGGTTCTACACGGCTCTGCACGGTTCTGCACGGTTCTACCCAGCTCTGCACGGTTCTACCCAGCTCTGCACGGTTCTGCACGGTTCTACCCAGCTCTGCACGGCACTGTACGGTTCTGTACAGCTCCGTCTTTGTTCTTCTACAACTCAGCTGTGTTCTCAGTGATGTTACTGAGCTCTGAGTGTGTTCAGGTCAGTTTTAGTTGCTGCTGAGGATCAAATGTTCCAGGTTAGTTGTTTACGATCATTAACAGCTGAGTGTTCCTTCATCAGTACTCGATCTGTCCTGTGATGGGAACCCGAACCCTCACAGCTCAAAGTCAAGCTTCTGTTTCTGATCACATGACCAGTTTCTCTCCTCTGATGTGAGTTTATCGAGCAGAGAGTTTATTTAACTGTTCAGTTTATTCTAATCTCTGAAAGTTCAGAGTTGGTCCATGCTGACTCTTTACAGTCAGGTTGTTGCTCAGGTTTCAGTTCTCAAACATAATCGGTTGTTTCTCAACACAAAAGAAGATCAAGACGCTAATTTATGAGCAAATTAACAACAATGAGTTCAGCCATTTCCGTCATTTGTTTCATATAATTTGAACCAAATATCCTAAAAATTAACTGTTAAATATCTGCAAACTACTCACAAAATGTGCCAGTAAATGTGTATGAGATGAGTTTATGATTATATTATAATCTAGCCATTATTGTTAGTATTGATTAATCATTTTGACTATGAGAGAATATTTATTAACTTATTGATGATTAATGTTGATCAGCTGATGAGACTGACTGTGTGTTAATCAGGAGGAAGTTCATGCTGATGTGTGAAAGCTGAGGAACATTTGTGGTTTTCTCTCACCATGATCTCGGTGCTGACGGCCTCGTCGTCCTCCAGGATCTCCTGACTCTCCTCGCTCTCTGCAGCGTCCACACTCACCGCCGCCGTCATCTTCATCATCATCATCATCACCACCAGTCCCAGGAGGAGAGGGAGCAGCAGCAGCCCTCCTGCCCCACCCGGAGAGCTCCTTCCCTGGGGGAACCTGGCCAGCATGCTGGGGGTGGGGGGGGTGGGTGGACGTGGAGCACGCAGGTCTGTCTCTATGGACTTCCCATGATGCACCTCAGTCAGTGTTCTCCTCTCAGATTAAATAAACTTGAGTGATGAAGTGTTAAAGTTTGCTGTAGATGTTCTTCCTCTCCTTTATGTCTCTTCTTCTCCTGCAGTCTCGCCGCGTCTCTTCTTCTTTTCTTCCTGTGTTCAGTCCAGCTGTCAGTGACTCAGAGCTGCCAGAGGATCAAACACTGAGCCAGTGTGTGAGGACTCTCTCTCTCTCTCTCTCTCTCTCTCTCTCTCTCTCTGGGTGGCTCGCTGCCTCCTCCTCCTCCTCTTTTTCCACCTCTTCCTCTCGTCTGTCCCTCAGCTCGGAGACTTCCCTCCTCTGTCCTCCACGCTGCCGATCACACTGTTTTCTTCTTCAGTTTGGACAACTCTGCTCTGCTGAGTCGTTTTTTATCTGCTTCCCTCCTCTCAGACTCCTCCTCCTCCTCCTCCTCCTCCTCCTCCTCCTCCTCCTCCTCCTCAGCTCCTCCTCCCTCTCCTTCTCTCTTTCTTCTCTCTATCTGTCTCTGTATCTGAAGCTGTCACTCCATCTGTCTTCAGTCTTTTCCTTAATGTCTCCACAGCGTCCGTCTGTCTCTGTCTTTGTTTTATCTCCTCTCCCATCGTTTGTCTTTCTTTGCCTGCAGACTTTGTTTTTCTCCTTCTTTCCACCCCCCCCCCTCCTCCCTCCCCCTCCCCCCCTCCCCCTCCCCCTCCTCCACCTCCCCCCCTCCCCCTTCCTCCGGCTCTGCAGGGTCCTAATGCTGCAGCTCAAACACTAACTGTTCTGTCAAACTGAAAGTAGTTTCTGTTACTGAGCTCTTCTGTGTTCAGCAGCTCTTTATGTTTTTTATATATTATATATTTATTTAAACTAAGGTAGAAATGCTGCCTGCAAGTCAAAAGTCAGGATTTCAACCTGCTGTGAAAGTATTCTGATACTTTACTGCAGTAAAAGTACTGCAGTATTATAGTGATGTAGTATGCAGTATTACAGTAAAAGTACTGCAGTATTATGAGTGATGTAGTATGCAGTATTACAGTAAAAGTACTGCAGTATTATAGTGATGTAGTATGCAGTATTACAGTAAAAGTACTGCAGTATTATAGTGATGTAGTATGCAGTATTACAGTAAAAGTACTGCAGTATTATAGTGATGTAGTATGCAGTATTACAGTAAAAGTACTTTATATACAGTTAGCTAGTTTAGTCCAGTGGTTCCCAACCTAGGGGTGGGGCCCCTCCAAAGGGTCAGCAGATAAATGTACTGTATAAAGGTTAACTATACTACAGTAAAGTACTAGTACCTCTAACTGTACTACAGTATAGTACTAGTACCTCTAACAGTACTACAGTATAGTACTAGTACCTCTAACAGTACTACAGTAAAGTACTAGTACCTCTAACTGTACTACAGTAAAGTACTAGTACCTCTAACAGTACTACAGTAAAGTACTAGTACCTCTAACAGTACTACAGTAAAGTACTAGTACCTCTAACTGTACTACAGTAAAGTACTAGTACCTCTAACAGTACTACAGTAAAGTACTAGTACCTCTAACTGTACTACAGTAAAGTACTAGTACCTCTAACAGTACTACAGTAAAGTACTAGTACCTCTAACAGTACTACAGTAAAGTACTAGTACCTCTAACTGTACTACAGTAAAGTACAAGTACAGCTGTGTATCTTTCTGGCGTTCAGTTTATTGTCTTTATTAAATATAATAAATATAAATATAATAAATATAATAATATAATATAATAATCTAATCAGTGAAATATGAAGCAGGTGTTGTGTTCAGATAAAAGTCGTTTCTCTGTCACACAGATTAGTTTCCAGCTAAGCTCGGCCGCCTCTCCTCTGACTTTAATCTCATATTAACAAGAAATTCACAGGAAACACAATCATGAAGTTACTAACCCTAACCCCCCACCCCCCTAACCCTAACCCCCCTAACCCTAACCCTAACCCCCCTAACCCCCCTAACCCCCCTAACCCTAACCCCCCTAACCCTAACCCCCCTAACCCTAACCCCCCTAACCCCCCTAACCCCCCTAACCCTAACCCCCCCTAACCCTAACCCTAACCCTACCCACCGAGCTATCACCTGTTACATCATTATTACCTCTTTATAATGAAGCTATGACCCATCATCACTGCTACTGAGCTGTTAACCCTTCACATGCTCAGACTCTACTCCAGTCATTATAAATGTTTCATTAAGACACAATCACTGTTTTATTGTCCAGGGAAACATTAAAAATGTTTTTATTTGGGTCAGAGGAGGAA
>NC_070589.1:35379914-35384914 GCF_027409825.1 Scomber japonicus
CAAAGATAAAGTTTATCAGTGAGGAACACACACACACACACACACACACACACACACACACACACACACACACACACACACACACACACTCACACACACACACACACACAGAGACACACACACACACACACACACACACACACACACACACACACACACACACACTCACACACACACACACACACACACACACACACACACACTCACACACACACACACACACAGAGACACACACACACTCTCTCTCTCTGAGCTGATGATGTAATAACTGTCAGGATGATGTAATGATGATGAGAGAGAAGCTGCAGTGACTTCTCTCACTCTTTGTTCTGAAGTGTAGTTGTATTGTTATTTTAGATCTGGGTTTCCATAGCAACAGAGAGCTGAGACACTCGGCAGCAGGACTTCAGTCATAATTCACTGAACATGTCAAATAAATTAATAAGAAAGGATGAGAAAGAAAGAAAGAATAAAAAAAGAATAAGATACATATTTGTTCTTTTATTATGTCAAATAAAGATGCATTTCAAAATAAAGTGCATTACAGGAAGCTTCTGAATGTGCTTCTTAAATGAAGTGAAAAATAAAAAATAATCAATTGTTACTTTTAAAGTTAAATATAAACTTTCTCATGACGTTGAGAGGAGCCAGATGAGGAGGCTCGGGCATCTAGTCAGGATGCCTCCCGGACGCCTCCCTGGTGAGGTGTTCAGGGCCCGTCCCACCGGTAGGAGACCCGGGACACGCTGGAGAGACTATGTCTCTCGGCTGGGAACGCCTCGGGATCCCCCGGGAAGAGCTGGACGAAGTGGCTGGGGAGAGGGAAGTCTGGGCTTCCTGCTTAGTCTGCTGCCCCCGAGACCCGACCAGGATAAGAGGAAGAAGATGGATGGATGGATATAAACTTTCTAAACTTTCATATTTAATAACTTTATACCAAACGTCTCTCATCAGTCGAGTCTCTCTGGGTCCAAACGCACCGATCTGATTGGCTGATGAGCGTCATGTGAGCAGATTCTCTATGCCAGGGATGTGCGGCCCGTGGTCCAGATCCGGCCCACTTTCCTTATTCTTCCCTTCCTTCCATCTTCCCTTCCTTCCTTCCTTCCTTCATTCCTTCCTTCCATCTTCCCTTCCTTCCTTTCTGTCTTCTTTTTCTTCCTTCCTTCCTTCTTTCCTTCCATCTTTTTAATGATCCGGCCCACATCAGATTAAATTGGGCAGTACGTGGCCCTTGAATGAAAATAAGTTTGACACCTCTGCTCTTTGCTCATTGGTCTGTGAGTTTCAGAGGGCCGCTCCACTTTTACCGTAATATCTGGAGAAGCTGCGCCCGTTAAAATAGAAACGCACCAAGACAGAATTTAACAATCCTCAGTATTTCATCAGCTGCAGGTCCGGGCCGGATAGGACGGTGTCTGGGTCCAGGTCCGGGCCGCGGGCCACCTGTTGGTGACCTCTGACCTCAGCATTAAAGCTTATTTTCATTTATGTCATCTACGTGAGAGACAACAGTGCTATAATATATATAATACATACTTTATTATACTTCATATCAGAGGCGATATGATGATGTAATGATGATGTAATGATGACATCACCCCCCTCACCCCCCCAGGACCAGTAACGGGAAGAGCACGGTGATCAACGCCATGCTGAAGGACCGCGTGCTGCCCAGCGGCATCGGTCACACGACCAACTGCTTCCTGAGAGTCGAAGGAACCGACGGAGACGAGGCTTACCTCACCACCGAGGCGTCCAACGACAGGAGGAGCATCATGGTGCCTCCTCACATTACTGATCATTAATTATTGAATATTGATTACTGCTTATGACATCACCTGACTTTCCTCCTCCTCTTCACCCTCCTTCTCCTCCTCCTCCTCCTCTTCCTCCTCCTCTTCCTCCTCCTCCTCCTCCTCCTCCTGCTGCTCCTCCTCCTCCTCCTCTTCCTCCTCCTCCTCCTCCTCCTCCTCCTCCTCTTCCTCCTCCTCCTCCTGTTCTTCCTCCTCTTCCTCCTCCTCCTCTTCACCTCCTCCTCCTCCTCTTCCTCCTCTTCCTCCTCCTCCTTTTCACCCTCCTTCTCCTCCTCCTCCTCCTCTTCCTCCTCCTCCTCCTCTTCCTCCTCCTCCTCCTCCTCCCCCCCTCCTCCTTCTCCTCCTCCTCCTCCTCTTCCTCCTGCTGCTCCTCCTCCTCATCTTCCTCTCCTCCTCCTCCTCCTCCTCCTGCTCCTCCTCTTCATCCTCCTCTTCCTCCTCCTCCTCCTACTCCTCCTCTTCCTCCTCCTCATCTCTTCCTCCTCCTCCTCCTCCTCCTCCTCCTCATCTTCCTCCTCCTCCTCCCCCCTCCTCCTCCTCCTCCTCCTCTTTCTCCTCCTCCTCCTCCTCCTCCTCCTGCTCCTCCTCCTCCTCCTCCTCTTCCTCCTCCTCCTCCTTCTCCTCCTCCTCCTCCTCTTCCTCCTCCTCCTTGTCTTCCTCCTGCTCCTCTTCACCCTCCTCATCCTCCTCCTCTTCATCCTCCTCCTCCTCCTCCTCCTGTTCTTCCTCCTCTTCCTCCTCCTCTTCCTCCTCCTGTTCTTCCTCCTCTTCCTCCTCCTCTTCCTCCTCCTCCTCTTCACCCTCCTCCTCCTCCTCTTCCTCCTCCTCCTCCTCCTCCTGCTCCTCTTCCTCCACCTCCTCTTCATCCTCCTTCTCCTCCTCCTCCTGCTCCTCCTCCTCTTCATCCTCCTCCTCCTCCTCCTCCTCCTCCTCCTCTTCCTCCTCCTCCTCCTCCTCCTCCTCCTCCTCCTCCTCCTCAGACAGTGAACCAGTTGGCTCATGCTCTCCACATGGATCCCACTCTGGATTCGGGGAGTCTGGTTAGAGTTTTGTGGCCTAAAAGTCGCTGCGCTCTGCTGAGAGACGACCTGGTGCTGATGGACAGGTAGGTGAAAGCTCCTCCTCCTCCTCCTTCTCCTCCTTCTCCTCCTCTTCCTCCTGCTCCTCCCCCTCCTCTGACCTCTGACCTCTGACCCAGCCCCGGCACTGATGTCACTCTGGAGTTGGACAGCTGGATTGATAAGTTCTGTCTGGACGCTGATGTCTTCGTGTTGGTTGGAAACGCAGAATCGACCCTGATGAACACGGTGAGCCTTTATCAATCAACACTAATGAACTAACAGCTCTTCACCCTGCAGGGATACTGGAGGGGTCATGGGAGTTCACACATCCAGTCTACATGTGCTTTGTGGACTTGGAGAAGGGTTAGGGTTAGGGGGGGTACCGGGGTCTCTGCTGTGAGCGTTTGGGTCCCGGTGTGAGAGCTGTGTTCACATTCTCTGCAGTAAGTCAGACCTGGTCTCAGTGGGTGTTGGGCTCCATCAGGGCTGTCCCTGGTCTCTGATCCTGTTTGTGGTTTTCATGGACCTCAAGGTGCAGCCGGGGGGAGGAGAGAGTCCAGTTTGGGGACCTTAGAATCACCTCTCTGCTTTGTGTGGTTGATGTTGTTCTGTTGGACTCTACAGGTGAAGCGGTCGGGAGTCAGTATCTCCAAATCTGAGACCATGGTGCTCTGCTGGAAAGAGGTGGACTGCCCCCTCAGGGTTGGTGGGGAGGGGGGGTGGGGGGTTGGGGGGGGTTGCTGCCCCAAGTAGAGGAGTTAAAGTATCTGGGGGTCTTGTTCGCAGTGAGGGTCAGATGGAGTATGAGATTGACAGGTGGATGGGTGCAGCATCAGGTGGATGGGTGCAGCATCACCCCTCACCTCTGCTCACCAGCTTTGGGTAGTGACCCAAAGAATGAGATGCTGGATCCAAGCAGAGAGAGTCTGGGCTCAGCCTTAGAGATCGGGTCAGGAGTTCAGACATCCGGGGGAGGCTAGGAGTAGAGCTGCTGCTCCTTCACATGGAAAGGAGCCAGCGGAGGTGGTTTGGGCTCCTGGTCAGGATCCTCCTGGACGCCCCCCTTTAGAGGAGTTCCAGGTCCAGCTGGGAGGAGACCCAGAACACACTGGAGGGATTACATATCTCTGCTGGTCTGGGAACAGCTTGGATCCTCCAGTAGGAGCTGATGAGTGTAGCTGGAGAGAAGGAGGTCTGGGTTTCACTGCTCAGCCTGATGAGACCCGGATAAGAGACAGGAACATTATTATTTTATTTAATTAAAAAAGTTTCATATTTTATGTTTTGTGTTTTTCTGCAGGAGAAACTTTTCTTCCATAAAGTCAGCGAACGAATCTCTAAACCGAACATCTTCATCCTCCATAACAGATGGGACGCTTCAGTGACTGAACCTGAATATATAGACGAGGTCTGTGTGTGTGTGTGTGTGTGTGTGTGTGTGTGTGTGTGTGTGTGTGTGTGTGTGTGTGTAGAGCACACAGTGTGACCCTCTGCCCCCCCCCCCTACCTGTGCAGGTGAGGAAGCAGCACCTGGACCGCTGTGTGAGCTTCCTGGCGGAGGAGCTGAAGGTTGTGAGTCTGGACGAGGCGGCCGGTCGGATCTTCTTCGTGTCGGCTAAAGAAGTTCTGATCTCCAGGATGCAGCGAGCGCAGGGCATGCCTGAGACAGGTGAGACAGGTGAGACAGGGGAGACAGGGGAGGGACGGCTCTGTGTGTTCATACGACTCGTTTCTGGCTTTAAAAAACTGAATTAACTGTTAATGTGGATTCTTTATTTCAACTTTCAAGAGATTTAAAAGCTTTTATTGTCTCACAGCAGGCCAGCAGGGGGCAGCACTGAGGAAATACTAATATTTACACAAATGTAGATTATATTTAACATCAGTGGTCTCGTCCTGCAGGGGGCGCTCTGGCTGAAGGTTTCCAGGAGAGACTGCGAGAGTTTCAGAGGTTTGAGAGAACGTTCGAGGTACGGACACCTGAGAGTAACTAGAGTAACACTTTAGTACTTTTAGGAGGATGTTGCGTGCAGAGGTTTAGGGTTAGGAACTTTTTGTAATGAAGTATTTGTACTTTTCTGTGTTGATACTTTTACTGCAGTAAAGTATCAGAGTACTCCTT
>NC_070589.1:35389914-35412414 GCF_027409825.1 Scomber japonicus
TGTCTCTCAGTGTCTCAGTGTCTCTCATTGTCTCTCAGTCTGCTTGTCTGTGTTTGGTGTGTCCAGAAGCTGCTGCAGCACGTAGAGGAGAGGATCATCGGCTGTCTGGCTCATCGCTGCTCCGTCAGCATCCTCAGAGACATCAAAGACGCCCAGAGACACATGAACGGTATGAACAGCGTCTCACTATGTAACGTCTTCCGTCCGTTCAGGTGTCATCAGTGATGTCTGTCCTCTGTCCTCAGACAGCGTCCGTCCTCTGCTGTCTCTGTCTGTCCAGGAGCAGCTCTCTGCTCCCTCCACCACCTTCGAGTTGACCTATGACCTTGGCCTCGCTGCCCTGTGTGCAGACTTCAGAGAGAACATAGAGTTCCAGTTCTCTTTGGGCTGGACGGCGCTCGTCACGCGTTTCCTCGGCGCCTACAACGCCAGACGAGCGCTGAGCGGCTCCGACCCCAGACTGCAGGTGAGCTCACCAACCTCACATGTTCGTGTTTAGTTTTTTTAGTTTCTTCAGATGACTCGTAACCATAGAAACATCGCCTCTCTCCTCAGGAAGGCTCCAGCATAAAGGATGAGATGGTGGTTTCCGTAGCAACAGGTCTTGTCTCTGTCACCTCCCGAGCATCCATGACGGTCCTGATCATCGGTGGGGTGGTACGATGATTTTCATTCATACGTACGATTCATTTTTAGTAAACACGCTGATGTCTTCAAATGTTTCGTTTCTCCAAAACCAAAAATTATTCAGTTTTTCATCAGCGTCTGGATCAAATATTTGTCTCTCAGGTGTCTCTCAGGTGTGTCTTGTTGCTGCAGGTGTCTCTCAGGTGTGTCTCAGGTGTGTCTTCTTGCTGCAGGTGTCTCTCAGGTGTCTCTCAGGTGTCTCTCAGGTGTGTCTTGTTGCTGCAGGTGTCTCTCAGGTGTCTCTCAGGTGTGTCTTGTTGCTGCAGGTGTCTCTCAGGTGTCTCTCAGGTCTCTCAGGTGTGTCTCAGGTGTCTCTCAGGTGTGTCTCGTTGCTGCAGGTGTCTCTCAGGTGTCTCTCAGGTGTCTCTCAGGTGTCTCTCAAGTGTGTCTTGTTGCTGCAGGTGTCTCTCAGGTGTCTCTCAGGTGTGTCTCAGGTGTCTCTCAGGTGTGTCTCGTTGCTGCAGGTGTCTCTCAAGTGTCTCTCAGGTGTCTCTCAGGTGTCTCTCAGGTGTGTCTTGTTGCTGCAGGTGTCTCTCAGGTGTCTCTCAGGTGTGTTTCGTTGCTGCAGGTGTCTCTCAGGTGTCTCTCAGGTGTGTCTTGTTGCTCCAGGTGTCTCTCAGGTATCTCTCAGGTGTGTCTTCTTGCTTCAAGTGTCTCTCAGGTGTCTCTCAGGTGTGTCTTCTTGCTTCAAGTGTCTCTCAGGTGTCTCTCAGGGGTGTCTTCTTGCTGCAGGTGTCTCTCAGGTGTGTCTCGTTGCTGCAGGTGTCTCTCAGGTGTCTCTCAGGTGTGTCTCCTTGCTGCAGGTGTCTCTCAGGTGTGTCTTCTTGCTGCAGGTGTCTCTCAGGTGTGTCTTCTTGCTGCAGGTGTCTCTCAGGTGTCTCTCAGGTGTGTCTTGTTGCTGCAGGTGTCTCTCAGATGTCTCTCAGGTGTGTCTTGTTGCTGCAGGTGTCTCTCAGATGTCTCTCAGGTGTGTCTTCTTGCTGCAGGTGTCTCTCAGGTGTCTCTCAGGTGTGTCTCAGGTGTCTCTCAGGTGTCTCTCAGGTGTGTCTTCTTGCTGCAGGTGTCTCTCAGGTGTGTCTTCTTGCTGCAGGTGTCTCTCAGGTGTCTCTCAGGTGTCTCTCAGATGTGTCTTCTTGCTGCAGGTGTCTCTCAGGTGTGTCTCAGGTGTGTTTCGTTGCTGCAGGTGTCTCTCAGGTGTCTCTCAGTTGTGTCTTGTTGCTGCAGGTGTCTCTCAGGTGTCTCTCAGGTGTGTCTCGTTGCTGCAGGTGTCTCTCAGGTGTGTCTTGTTGCTGCAGGTGTCTCTCAGGTGTGTCTCGTTGCTGCAGGTGTCTCTCAGGTGTGTCTTGTTGCTGCAGGTGTCTCTCAGGTGTGTCTTGTTGCTGCAGGTGTTTCTCAGGTGTGTCTTCTTGCTGCAGGTGTCTCTCAGGTGTCTCTCAGGTGTGTCTTGTTGCTGCAGGTGTGTCTCAGGTGTCTCTCAGGTGTGTCTTGTTGCTGCAGGTGTGTCTCAGGTGTCTCTCAGGTGTGTCTTGTTGCTGCAGGTGTCTCTCAGGTGTGTCTCGTTGCTGCAGGTGTCTCTCAGGTGTGTCTTGTTGCTGCAGGTGTCTCTCAGGTGTGTCTTGTTGCTGCAGGTGTGTCTCAGGTGTGTCTCAGGTGTGTCTTGTTGCTGCAGGTGTCTCTCAGGTCTCTCAGGTGTGTTTTGTTGCTGCAGGTGTCTCTCGGGTGTCTCTCAGGTGTGTCTCAGGTGTGTCTTGTTGCTGCAGGTGTCTCTCAGGTGTGTTTCGTTGCTGCAGGTGTCTCTCAGGTGTCTCTCAGGTGTGTCTGGTTGCTCCAGGTGTCTCTCAGGTATCTCTCAGGTGTGTCTTCTTGCTTCAAGTGTCTCTCAGGTGTCTCTCAGGTGTGTCTTCTTGCTTCAAGTGTCTCTCAGGTGTCTCTCAGGGGTGTCTTCTTGCTGCAGGTGTCTCTCAGGTGTGTCTCGTTGCTGCAGGTGTCTCTCAGGTGTCTCTCAGGTGTGTCTTGTTGCTCCAGGTGTCTCTCAGGTGTCTCTCAGGTGTCTCTCAGGTGTGTCTCCTTGCTGCAGGTGTCTCTCAGGTGTGTCTCGTTGCTGCAGGTGTCTCTCAGGTGTCTCTCAGTTGTGTCTTGTTGCTGCAGGTGTCTCTCAGGTGTGTCTTCTTGCTGCAGGTGTCTCTCAGGTGTGTCTTCTTGCTGCAGGTGTCTCTCAGGTGTCTCTCAGGTGTGTCTTGTTGCTGCAGGTGTCTCTCAGATGTCTCTCAGGTGTGTCTTGTTGCTGCAGGTGTCTCTCAGATGTCTCTCAGGTGTGTCTTCTTGCTGCAGGTGTCTCTCAGGTGTCTCTCAGGTGTGTCTCAGGTGTCTCTCAGGTGTCTCTCAGGTGTGTCTTCTTGCTGCAGGTGTCTCTCAGGTGTGTCTTCTTGCTGCAGGTGTCTCTCAGGTGTCTCTCAGGTGTCTCTCAGATGTGTCTTCTTGCTGCAGGTGTCTCTCAGGTGTGTCTTGTTGCTGCAGGTGTCTGTCAGGTGTCTCTCAGGTGTGTCTTGTTGCTGCAGGTGTCTCTCAGGTGTCTCTCAGGTGTGTCTCAGGTGTGTCTCAGGTGTGTCTTGTTGCTGCAGGTGTCTCTCAGGTGTCTCTCAGGTGTGTCTTCTTGCTGCAGGTGTCTCTCAGGTGTCTCTCAGGTGTCTCTCAGGTGTGTCTTGTTGCTGCAGGTGTCTCTCAGGTGTGTCTCCTTGCTGCAGGTGTGGCGTTCGGTGGGCTGGCGGGTCATCGCTCTGTCTCTGTCGCTGTACGGTCTTCTCTACCTGTACGAGAAGTTCACCTGGACCAACGCCAGCAGGGAGCGCGTCCTGAAGCAGCAGTTCACCGACTACGTAGCTCACCGCCTGAGAGCCGTCATCCCCGTCAGCAGCTCCGCCTGCAGCCAGCAGGTCTACAAGTAAGACCCCCCCACCCACCTGACCCTAACCCCCCCACCTGACCCTAAACCCCCCCACCCCACACACCTGACCCTAACCCCCCCACCTGACCCTAAACCCCCCACCTGACCCTAAACCCCCCCACCCTACACACCTGACCCTAACCCCCCCAACCCTCCCACCTGACACTAACCCCCCCACCTGACCCTAAACCCCCCCACCCTACACACCTGACCCTAACCCCCCCAACCCTCCCACCTGACACTAACCCCCCCACCTGACCCTAAACCCCCCCACCCTACACACCTGACCCTAACCCCCCCAACCCTCCCACCTGACACTAACCCCCCCACCTGACCCTAACCCCCCCACCTGACCCTAACCCCCCACCTGACCCTAACCCCCCCACACACACACCTGACCCTATGTGTGTTACTGTGTGTGTGTGTGTGTGTGTGTGTGTGTGTGTGTGTGTGTGTGTGTTACTCTGTGTGTGTGTGTGTGTGTGTGTGTTACTCTGTGTATGTGTGTGTTACTGTGTGTGTGTGTGTGTTTGTGTGTGTGTGTGTGTGTTACTCTGTGTGTGTGTTACTCTGTGTGTGTGTTACTCTGTGTGTGTGTGTGTGTGTGTTACTGTGTGTGT
Source organism: Scomber japonicus (assembly GCF_027409825.1). Lineage (NCBI taxonomy): Eukaryota > Metazoa > Chordata > Actinopteri > Scombriformes > Scombridae > Scomber > Scomber japonicus. The sequence continues at coordinate 35,394,166 of NC_070589.1, forward strand.
GTGTGTGTTTCAGGGAGCTGGCAGCGACCTTCAGCCGTCTGACTCAGCGTGTGGATCTGAGTGAAGCAGAGTTGGAGGGAAACATCCGTCAGCTGAGCTTCAGGATCCAGCGGCTGGAAAACATCCAGAGGAGATCAAAGGCCTTCAGGTCCGAGTCACAGCTGACCTTTGACCTCTTTATTCTTCTGTCTGTCTGACCTGTGGATGTATTTACTGATCCTGATTACTTCTGATTAACTTTAGGTCCAGTAGCTCATTATAAAACTTCACTTCCTGTCCTTTAACCCTCCTGTTGTCCTTATGTCAAGGAAGGAAGGGAGGAAGAGGGAAGGATGGAAGGGAGAAAGAAGGAAGCAAAGGAGGGGTGAAAGAAGTAAGGGAGGAAAAAGGGAGGAAGGAAGAAGGAAGGAAAAGAGGGAGGTAGGAAAGGAAAGGAAAGGAAAGGAAAGGAAAGGAAAGGAGAAAGGAAGAGAGGAAGGGAGGAAGGAAGGAAAGAAGGACAGAGGAAAGAAGCAAGGGAGGAAGGAAAGAGAGAAGGAGGGAGGGGGGAAAGACAGAAGGAAGGAAGAAAGGGAGAAGGAGAGAGGAAGCACAGATGAAAGGAAGGAAGGAAGGAAGGAAGGAAGGAAAGAAGGAAGGAAGGAAGGAAGGAAGGAAGAGTTAAAACAGACGGGTCAATTTGACCCGGGAGGACGACAGGAAGGTTAAGAGTCCAGTTTATTAAGATATGAACCTAAATGAACCCTTTTTAGATTCCTTCCTTTACTTTGTTCCACATCGCACCAACATCTCTATAACATGTGAGACAGGTCCCTTTATAGGACACTCATTGAAAGGAAGGGAGGAAGGAAGGAAGGAAGGAAGGAAGGAAGGAAGGAAGGAAGGAAGAAATGGAGGAAAGAAGGAAGGAAGGAAGGAAGGAAGGAAGGTAGGGGGGAGGAAAGAAAGAGAGAAGGAGGGAGGGAGGAAGGGAAGAAAGAAGGAAGGAAGGAAGAAGAAAGGGGGATGGAGGAAGGAAGGAAGGAAGGGAAGGGAAGGAAGGAAGGAAGGAAGAAATGGAGGAAAGAAGGAAGGAAGGAGGGAGGGAGGAAGGGAAGAAAGAAGGAAGGAAGGAAGAAGAAAGGGGGATGGAGGAAGGAAAGAAGGAAGGGAGGAGAGAAGGAGGGAGGGAGGAAGGACAGATGGAAGGAAGGAAAGGAAGGAAGGAAGGAAGGAAGGAAGGAAGAAATGGAGGAAAGAAGGAAGGAAGGATGGTAGGGGGGAGGAAAGAAAGAGAGAAGGAGGGAGGGAGGAAGGGAAGAAAGAAGGAAGGAAGGAAGAAGAAAGGGGGATGGAGGAAGGAAGGAAGGAAGGGAAGGGAAGGAAGGAAGGAAGGAAGGAAGGAAGAAATGGAGGAAAGAAGGAAGGAAGGAAGGAGGGAGGAAGGGAAGAAAGAAGGAAGGAAGGAAGAAGAAAGGGGGATGGAGGAAGGAAAGAAGGAAGGGAGGAGAGAAGGAGGGAGGGAGGAAGGACAGATGGAAGGAAGGACGGAGGAAATAAGGAACGAGGGAGGGAGAAAGGAAAAGAGGAAGGGAAGAAAGAAGGCAGGGAGGAAGGAAGGAAGGAAGGAAGGAAGGAAGGAAGGAAGGAAGGAAGGAAGGAAGGAAGGAAGGAAGGAAGGAAGGAAGGAAGGAAAGGAAGGATATTTTGGGATATTTACAGAAGTTACCAAATATAATTATTTGTCCCATAAAGGTTAATGATCGCTGCACAGTCACAGGAAATAACAGTTAAAGGGAAATAAAACTTTACTAATGTTACAAAAAAGTGAAAATACAGTTTATATTCAGGGTGAAAAGAACCGTTGATATAATACTTATATATGTGTTATAATTATGATTATTATTATTCTTGATGGTTAAACAGCTGTTTGGTTTCCAGGAACCGAGCGACGGAGCTGGAGACGCAGCTGGAGGTCTTCTCTGTTCAGTACCTGCAGGGAAACTAACACATGATCATCATCATCATCATCATCATCATCATCATCATCATCATCATCATCATCTACCCTAACCCTAACCCTACCTGCAGGGAAACTAACACATGAAGAAGAAGAAGAGTCATCATCATCATCATCATCATCATCTACCCGAACCCTAACCCCTGCTGCTGGATCATCATCATCATCATCATCATCATCATCATCTACCCTAACCCTAACCCCTGCTGCTGGATCATCATCATCATCATCATCATCATCATCATCATCATCCTAACCCTAACCCTGCTGCTGGATCATCATCATCATCATCATCATCATCATCATCATCATCATCATCATCCTAACCCTAACCCTGCAGACTCAGAACTCGTCTCTGCTGAGTTCATCGGGTTCATTCTGAGATGAACTTTAGACAGTTCGTAATAATTAATGTTCCAACTCATAAAGAATAAAGTTTAAAGTCTCTCTGACACTATTTAATGTTTCAAAGACAGAAAACCTCCGAGCTGAACACGGAGACCAGCGGAGCAGCTGATCCTGTTTGACTGATCAGCTGATCCACAGTCTGAAAGCTTTAATGCAGGGGTGTCAAACATGCGGCCCGTGGGCCAGAACCGGCCTGCCAAGAGGTCCAATCCAGCCCACTTTCCTTCCTGTGTTCTTTTCCTTCCTTCCTTCCTTCCATCTGCCCTTCTTTTCCTTCCTTCCTTCCTTTCATCTGCCCTTCCTTCCTTCCTTCCTTCCATCTGCCCTTCTTTTCCTTCCTTCCATCCTTCCTTCCATCTGCCCTTCCTTCCTTCCTTCCATCTGCCTTTCCTTCCTTCCATCTGCCCTTCCTTCCTTCCTTCCTTCCTTCCTTCCTTCCTTCCTTCCTTCCTTCCTTCCTTCCTTCCATCTGCCCTTCTTTTCCTTCCTTCCTTCCATCTTTCCATCCTTCTTGTCTTCTCTTCTCTTCCTTCCATCTTTCCTTCCTGTATTCTTTTCCTTCTCCTCCTTCTTTTCATTCCTTCCTTCCTTTTAATGATCCGGCCCCTAGATTGGTCTGTATGTGTCCCTTGAATGAAGATGAGTTTGACTCCTCTGCTTTAATGTAACAGCTGATCAGAAACACACAAACATGATTATCATCTGATCATTTTGAGCTTTAATGATGTAACAGTTTAACCCTTTACATGCTGCTCATACTCTGGCTCTGATTCATCCTTAATGAAGCTGCAGAGAGCAAACAGAGTATTATATGCTTTAGGATTACATCTTATATAACTTTTGGTGTTTTTAATCAACACAATTCAAATTTGGAAATTTGCATTAAAAAAGTTTTATTAGCTGCACAAAACTAAACCCTGCAGGGTCACATGATGAGAAGTCCACATGACAGAAATGTGTTAATGGTGTTTTTACGGCTCTAAAATGTAAAAGTGGTTGTAAGGGTTAATAGCGCCACCTGCTGTTCATCATATTCATTACTGTGATTATTATTATATATATATAATAATATATATATATATATTATATGTTTGGGTGAAACTTGACTGTAGCTTCTTCTCTGTGAATGAATCGCCATCTCTTTAAACTGTGATTAGTTTTAATCTGAGTGATGATGTCACTTCCTGTTGTTACCATATGTGACCTACGCTGGTTAAACTGGTTAAACTGGTTAAACTGGTTAGTATGAGTCATGTTTAAAGTGTTTGATGATAACTTTAATAAAGAGTTTATTGTTAAACGGCAGCATGAAGTCTCTCTGATGTACAGCTGATATAACTTCTGTCTCTCGCTGGTTCTGAAGCTTTGAGTTTAGCTTTCATTAACAGATAACGCTAATGCTAATGCTAATGCTAATGCTAACGTTAAAACCATTAAAACCATCTGACTCCTCAGAGCAGGTGTAGGACATATATATATATTTGGGTCAATGATGTATCAGGACTTTTAACAGGTCAATTTTAAAATAATAAAAATGGGAATATATATCGCAGTAGTTCAAACATTAAGAATGTAAAGTAAAGCACCCCCCCCCATGTGTAGAGGCTAGGCAGGCGACCCCGGTTCAAATCCCGCACCGAGCGGTCTTATCCTGCGTGTCATTGCCCCCTCTCTCTGCCTCCTGTTTCCTGTCTCTCTACTAACCTGAACATTAAAGGCAAAAAGCCCCAAAAAATATACTTAAAAAAAAAAAAATCACTTTAATCGAAAAATACATTTTCTTTTTTTTTCTTTGAATATGTTTTTTTTCAATTGAAGTGATTTTTTTTTTTAATTGAAAATATTTTCTTTGATTGAATGAACCTTTTTTGTGTTTGGGCCTTATTATGGGTCGGACAATAAATTATTCAATTCTCAAAAATTCAATAAAAATAAAAAAATTCAAAGTAAAAAAGTTTTCAAATGATTTAAAAAAAATCAGTTTCATTTTTGCATTGATTGAATTTTTTTTTTATTGATATTTTTGGTTTATTTTTGATTTTTTTGAAAGAAATATCTTAGAATAAATGACTCAAATATATTCCAAATAAAACTAAAATAAAGGAATTAATCTAAATAAATCATTAACTGAATATAAAAGTGTCTAATCTGTCACTGAAAACACTGCAATGGTTACACCACATGATATTTGGTCGCACCAAATGATATTTTCAAGTTCAGTTAAAGTTTACAGGCACAGAATCGACCACCTAAACAAACCAAGCTAGCTCGCCACAAAAAGGTCACGATGAGATTTATAATAAAAACATATATTTGTAGAAATAATGTCATATTCACTGTTTTCTTGAGGTTACACCACATGATATCAAAATATGGCAACTACATACCAGCCATTAAAAAGCTTCATTTTTGAGTTACAAACCTGCTCGTTGGGTCCTGAGACGAGTGTATGATGCAACTTCCTGCCTTTGAATGATTTCCATCATAAAAGTCCCAGAGTGGTTGTTTCTTGATGGTCGCACCACATGATATTTGGTTACACCACATGATATTTGGTTACACCACATGATATTTCATAAAATCATCATCATCAGACAAAGTTTGTTTATATGTTATGACGGAAAAATAAATACACAGAGTTTGTAATTTTGTACAGTTTTATAAAACAGTGTGTAAAACATGCCGAACAGGGCAGAACATGAATCTGAAACAGCAGTCATGGCCAGACGGTCGCACCACATGACATTTTATCACTTTAAATAACAGAAACATTACTAATAACTTGTGGTTTTTGAAAACTTAAAGTGAATACATATAAAGGAAAGCTACTACATATATATGGTATTTTTTTATCCATTTAAACCTTTAAACTGAATAAAATGCAGTCGGACTGTAAATGTCGGCGTCACGTCATATTTAGATTTTAAAGATTTATGTTTTAGGCGTTTTATGTCTTTATTCAGTCGGTGACGAGCAGAGAGGCCGACAGGAAACGGAGAGAGGATCGACCTGCAGCATCTCTGTCCGGACTCAAACCTGTGACGCTCTGTGACCACCAGGGGGCGCCAGGAAACATTTAATGGAGGGTCAGACTGGAGGCATCACGCAACTCAATAATCTGGCATCAAACATCAAATCAGTAAAATGTTCGTTTTGTAGAAGAAAATAAAAACCAACCAATCAGATTCCAACAGTGGTGGGGGTTAAGGGTTAGGTGTATAGTGTTCATTGTCTCCATGGTGACCGTGTAGTGTTCACTGTCTCCATGGTGACCGTGTAGTGTTCACTGTCTCCATGGTGACCGTGTAGTGTTCACTGTCTCCATGGTGACCGTGTAGTGTTCACTGTCTCCATGGTGACCGTATAGTGTTCATTGTCTCCATGGTGACCGTATAGTGTTCATTGTCTCCATGGTGACTGTGTAGTGTTCACTGTCTCCATGGTGACCGTATAGTGTTCAGGTTGACCTGTTGAGATGAACGGACTAGTACCAGCAGGGAGAACACAAACAGTGTCAGCATTATTTCATCCTTCTACTCAAGGATCAAGGCTTTCCTCCTAAAACCTGAAACAAGAAAACTAAGACAACAACTACAGAAACACTAAAACTACTTCATCACTTGTTAAACTCACTAAAACTAAATAAAAACTATAATCGAAAGCATACGCTGCTGCATCGTCTATTTTTAACGTTTATTGCCCCCTGTTGGACATTAGGAGGACTGTCTGACATTTACCGCACCCTGCTGGACGTTAGTAGGACTGTCTGACATTTACCGCACCCTGCTGGACGTTAGTAGGACTGTCTGACATGTATCGCCCCCTGCTGGACGTTAGGAGGACTGTCTGACATGTATCGCCCCCTGCTGGACGTTAGGAGGACTGTCTGACATGTATCGCCCCCTGCTGGACGTTAGTAGGACTGTCTGACATGTATCGCCCCCTGCTGGACGTTAGGAGGACTGTCTGACATGTATCGCCCCCTGCTGGACGTTAGGAGGACTGTCCCACGTGTATCGCCCCCTGCTGGACGTTAGGAGGACTGTCTGACATTTACCGCACCCTGCTGGACGTTAGTAGGACTGTCTGACATGTATCGCCCCCTGCTGGACGTTAGGAGGACTGTCTGACATGTATCGCCCCCTGCTGGACGTTAGGAGGACTGTCTGACGTGTATCGCCCCCTGCTGGACGTTAGTAGGACTGTCTGACATGTATCGCCCCCTGCTGGACGTTAGTAGGACTGTCTGACATGTATCGCCCCCTGCTGGACGTTAGGAGGACTGTCCCACGTGTATCGCCCCCTGCTGGACGTTAGGAGGACTGTCTGACATGTATCGCCCCCTGCTGGACGTTAAGAGGACTGTCTGACATGTATCGCCCCCTGCTGGACGTTAGGAGGACTGTCTAACATGTATCGCCCCCTGCTGGACGTTAAGAGGACTGTCTGACGTGTATCGCCCCCTGCTGGACATTAGGAGGACTGTCTAACATGTATCGCCCCCTGCTGGACGTTAGGAGGACTGTCTAACATGTATCGCCCCCTGCTGGACGTTAAGAGGACTGTCTGACGTGTATCGCCCCCTGCTGGACATTAGGAGGACTGTCTAACATGTATCGCCCCCTGCTGGACGTTAAGAGGACTGTCTGACGTGTATCGCCCCCTGCTGGACGTTAGGAGGACTGTCTAACATGTATCGCCCCCTGTTGGACGTTAGGAGGACTGTCTGACGGGTATCGCCCCCTGCTGGACGTTAGGAGGACTGTCTAACTTGTATCGCCCCCTGCTGGACGTTAGGAGGACTGTCTGACATGTATCGACCCCTGCTGGACGTCAGGAGGACTGTCTGACGGGTATCGCCCCCTGTTGGACGTTAGGAGGACTGTCTAACTTTTATCGCCCCCTGCTGGACGTTAGGAAGACTGTCCGACGTGTATCGCCCCCTGCTGGACGTTAGGAGGACTGTCCGACATGTATCGCCCCCTGCTGGACGTTAGGAGGACTGTCTAACATGCATCGCCCCCTGCTGGACGTTAGGAGGACTGTCTGACATGTATCGTCCCCTGCTGGACGTTAGGAGGACTGTCTGACATGTATCGCCCCCTGCTGGACGTTAGGAGGACTGTCTGACATGTATCGCCCCCTGCTGGACGTTAGGAGGACTGTCTGACATGTATCGCCCCCTGCTGGATGTTAGGAGGACTGTCTGACATGTATCGCCCCCTGCTGGATGTTAGGAGGACTGTCTGACATGTATCGCCCCCTGCTGGACGTTAGGAAGACTGTCTAACATGTATCGCCCCCTGCTGGACGTTAGGAGGACTGTCTAACTTGTATCGCCCCCTGCTGGACGTTAGGAGGACTGTCTAACGTGTATCGCCCCCTGCTGGACGTTAGGAGGACTGTCTAACATGTATCGCCCCCTGCTGGACGTTAGGAGGACTGTCTAACATGTATCGCCCCCTGCTGGATATTAGGAGGACTGTCCAACGTGTATCGCCCCCTGCTGGACGTTAGGAGGACTGTCTAACTTGTATCGCCCCCTGCTGGACGTTAGGAGGACTGTCTAACGTTTATCGCACCCTGCTGGACGTTAGGAGGACTGTCCGACGTGTATCGCCCCCTGCTGGACGTTAGGAGGACTGTCTGACGTGTATCGCCCCCTGCTGGACGTTAGGAGGACTGTCTGACATGTATCGCCCCCTGTTGGACGTTAGGAGGACTGTCTAACGTTTATCGCCCCCTGCTGGACGTTAGGAGGACTGTCCGACGTGTATCGCCCCCTGCTGGATGTTAGTAGGACTGTCTAACATGCATCGCCCCCTGCTGGACGTTAGGAGGACTGTCCGACGTTTATCGCCCCCTGCTGGACGTAAGGAGGACTGTCTGACGTGTATCGCCCCCTGTTGGACGTTAGGAGGACTGTCTGACATGTATCGCCCCCTGTTGGACGTTAGTAGGACTGTCTGACGTGTATCGCCCCCTGCTGGACGTTAGGAGGACTGTCTGACATGTATCGCCCCCTGCTGGACGTTAGGAGGACTGTCCCACGTGTATCGCCCCCTGCTGGACGTTAGGAGGACTGTCTGACATGTATCGCCCCCTGCTGGACGTTAAGAGGACTGTCTGACATGTATCGCCCCCTGCTGGACGTTAGGAGGACTGTCTAACGTGTATCGCCACCTGCTGGACGTTAGGAGGACTGTCTGACATGTATCGCCCCCTGCTGGAAGTTAGGAGGACTGTCTGACATGTATCGCCCCCTGCTGGACGTTAGGAGGACTGTCTGACATGTATCGCCCCCTGCTGGACGTTAGGAGGACTGTCTAACATGTATCGCCCCCTGCTGGACGTTAGGAGGACTGTCTGACATGTATCGCCCCCTGCTGGACGTTAGGAGGACTGTCTAACATGTATCGCCCCCTGCTGGACGTTAAGAGGACTGTCTGACGTGTATCGCCCCCTGCTGGACATTAGGAGGACTGTCTAACATGTATCGCCCCCTGCTGGACGTTAGGAGGACTGTCTAACATGTATCGCCCCCTGCTGGACGTTAAGAGGACTGTCTGACGTGTATCGCCCCCTGCTGGACATTAGGAGGACTGTCTAACATGTATCGCACCCTGCTGGACGTTAAGAGGACTGTCTGACGTGTATCGCCCCCTGCTGGACGTTAGGAGGACTGTCTAACATGTATCGCCCCCTGTTGGACGTTAGGAGGACTGTCTGACGGGTATCGCCCCCTGCTGGACGTTAGGAGGACTGTCTAACTTGTATCGCCCCCTGCTGGACGTTAGGAGGACTGTCTGACATGTATCGACCCCTGCTGGACGTCAGGAGGACTGTCTGACGGGTATCGCCCCCTGTTGGACGTTAGGAGGACTGTCTAACTTTTATCGCCCCCTGCTGGACGTTAGGAAGACTGTCCGACGTGTATCGCCCCCTGCTGGACGTTAGGAGGACTGTCCGACATGTATCGCCCCCTGCTGGACGTTAGGAGGACTGTCTAACATGCATCGCCCCCTGCTGGACGTTAGGAGGACTGTCTGACATGTATCGTCCCCTGCTGGACGTTAGGAGGACTGTCTGACATGTATCGCCCCCTGCTGGACGTTAGGAGGACTGTCTGACATGTATCGCCCCCTGCTGGATGTTAGGAGGACTGTCTGACATGTATCGCCCCCTGCTGGACGTTAGGAGGACTGTCTGACATGTATCGCCCCCTGCTGGACGTTAGGAAGACTGTCTAACATGTATCGCCCCCTGCTGGACGTTAGGAGGACTGTCTAACTTGTATCGCCCCCTGCTGGACGTTAGGAGGACTGTCTAACGTGTATCGCCCCCTGCTGGACGTTAGGAGGACTGTCTAACATGTATCGCCCCCTGCTGGACGTTAGGAGGACTGTCTAACATGTATCGCCCCCTGCTGGATATTAGGAGGACTGTCCAACGTGTATCGCCCCCTGCTGGACGTTAGGAGGACTGTCTAACTTGTATCGCCCCCTGCTGGACGTTAGGAGGACTGTCTAACGTTTATCGCACCCTGCTGGACGTTAGGAGGACTGTCCGACGTGTATCGCCCCCTGCTGGACGTTAGGAGGACTGTCTGACGTGTATCGCCCCCTGCTGGACGTTAGGAGGACTGTCTGACATGTATCGCCCCCTGTTGGACGTTAGGAGGACTGTCTAACGTTTATCGCCCCCTGCTGGACGTTAGGAGGACTGTCCGACGTGTATCGCCCCCTGCTGGATGTTAGTAGGACTGTCTAACATGCATCGCCCCCTGCTGGACGTTAGGAGGACTGTCCGACGTTTATCGCCCCCTGCTGGACGTAAGGAGGACTGTCTGACGTGTATCGCCCCCTGTTGGACGTTAGGAGGACTGTCTGACATGTATCGCCCCCTGTTGGACGTTAGGAGGACTGTCTGACATGTATCGCCCCCTGTTGGACGTTAGGAGGACTGTCTGACATGTATCGCCCCCTGCTGGACGTTAGGAGGACTGTCCGACGTGTATCGCCCCCTGCTGGACGTTAGGAGGACTGTCTGACGTGTATCGCCCCCTGCTGGACGTTAGGAGGACTGTCTGACGTGTATCGCCCCCTGCTGGACGTTAGGAGGACTGTCCGACGTGTATCGCCCCCTGCTGGACGTTAGGAGGACTGTCTGACTTGTATCGCCCCCTGCTGGACGTTAGGAGGACTGTCTGACGTGTATCGCCCCCTGCTGGACGTTAGGAGGACTGTCCGACGTGTATCGCCCCCTGCTGGACGTTAGGAGGACTGTCTAACGTGTATCGCCCCCTGCTGGAGGTTAGGAGGACTGTCTGACATGTATCGCCCCCTGCTGGACGTTAGGAGGACTGTCTGACATGTATCGCCACCTGCTGGACGTTAGGAGGACTGTCTGACGTGTATCGCCCCCTGCTGGACGTTAGGAGGACTGTCTAACATTTATCGCCCCCTGCTGGACGTTACGAGGACTGTCTGACGTGTATCGCCCCCTGCTGGACGTTAGGAGGACTATGTAACAGGTATTGCCCCCTGCTGGACGTTAGGAGGACTGTCCGACATGTATCGCCCCCTGCTGGACGTTAGGAGGACTGTCTGACGTGTATCGCCCCCTGCTGGACGTTAGGAGGACTGTATAACGTGTATCACCCCCTGCTGGACGTTAGGAGGACTGTCTAACATGCATCGCCCCCTGCTGGACGTTAGGAGGACTGTCCGACGTTTATCGCCCCCTGCTGGACGTAAGGAGGACTGTCTGACGTGTATCGCCCCCTGTTGGACGTTAGGAGGACTGTCTGACATGTATCGCCCCCTGTTGGACGTTAGGAGGACTGTCTGACATGTATTGCCCCCTGCTGGACGTTAGGAGGACTGTCTGACATGTATCGCCCCCTGCTGGACGTTAGGAGGACTGTCTGACATGTATTGCCCCCTGCTGGACGTTAGGAGGACTGTCTGACGTGTATCGCCCCCTGCTGGACGATAGGAGGACTGTCTAACGTGTATCGCCCCCTGCTGGACGTTAGGAGGACTGTCTGACATGTATCGCCCCCTGTTGGACGTTAGGAGGACTGTCTGACATGTATCGCCCCCTGTTGGACGTTAGGAGGACTGTCTGACATGTATTGCCCCCTGCTGGACGTTAGGAGGACTGTCTGACGTGTATCGCCCCCTGCTGGACGATAGGAGGACTGTCTAACGTGTATCGCCCCCTGCTGGACGTTAGGAGGACTGTCTAACGTGTATCGCCCCCTGCTGGACGTCAGGAGGACTGTCTGACGTTTATCGCCCCCTGCTGGACGTTAGGAGGACTGTCTGACGTTTATCGCCCCCTGCTGGACGTTAGGAGGACTGTCTGACATGTATCGCCCCCTGCTGGACGTCAGGAGGACTGTCTGACGTTTATCGCCCCCTGCTGGACGTTAGGAGGACTGTCTGACATGTATCGCCCCCTGCTGGACGTTAGGAGGACTGTCTAACGTGTATCGCCCCCTGCTGGACGTTAGGAGGACTGTCTAACGTGTATCGCCCCCTGTTGGACGTTAGGAGGACTGTCTAACATTTATCGCCCCCTGCTGGACGTTAGGAGGACTGTCTGACGTTTATCGCCCCCTGTTGGACGTTAGGAGGACTGTCTGACATGTATCGCCCCCTGCTGGACGTTAGGAGGACTGTCTGACATGTATCGCCCCCTGCTGGACGTTAGGAGGACTGTCTGACATGTATCGTCCCCTGCTGGACGTTAGGAGGACTGTCTAACATGTATCGCCCCCTGCTGGACGTTAGGAGGACTGTCTAAAGTTTATCGCCACCTGCTGGTCGTTAGGAGGACTGTCTGACATGTATCGCCCCCTGCTGGACGTTAGGAGGACTGTCTGACGTGTATCGCCCCCTGCTGGACGTTAAGAGGACTGTCTGACGTGTATCGCCCCCTGCTGGACGTTAGGAGGACTGGCTAATGTGTATCGCCCCCTGCTGGATGTTAGGAGGACTGTATGACGTGTATCGCCCCCTGCTGGACGTTAGGAGGACTGTCTAACGTGTATCGCCCCCTGCTGGACGTTAGGAGGACTGTCTAACATGTATCGCCCCCTGCTGGACGTTAGGAGGACTGTCTAACATGTATCGCCCCCTGCTGGACGTTAGGAGGACTGTCTAACATGTATCGCCCCCTGCTGGACGTTAGGAGGACTGTCTAACATGTATCGCCCCCTGCTGGACGTTAGGAGGACTGCCTGATGTTACTTGCTGAACACATTTAAACATTTCAGTCAAACCGTCACGTTGATGATTTTAACAAACAACAGTTTTGACTTTTTTTCTTCATTAAAAACAATAAAATCTTTATTTCAGTTGAAAGTGATGAAATAACCAGAGAGTTGTTCAGTTTCTGTATCAGTCATTTAATTTCTAAAATATCAGCAGTTTACATGTTTGCTAATCGTCTGTACAGCGACGTTAACGAGACGAAGAACTGAAGCTGCAGAAAAGATTCACATCCAACCAGATTCTCTGTTTCATCTGTTCACGATGATAAAAGTTGTTTTATATGAAAAATGATTCTGTGTGTTCGTTCGGTTCAAATGAGAAAAGAAAACATTTAATCCTTTCATGCATAGAGGTCACTGCAGGGTACAGCTATTCAAAAAGTCTTTTATTAGATGAATTCATGGATTTGATGGATTTTGATGGATCTTGATGGTATAGTTGCACTTCAGCCACCACAGTAGACACTAGTGCATCATCCCATAAATTACCTCTTCATCTGCACTCACTTTGTTTAGTTGTAAATCAGTTGGTTTGTGTAATTTGATGAGTTGCAAGAGTACATGGTGGTAATATTAAAGGCAAACCAGTAAAAACATAAAAACAGGTCTACAGCTAGAACATATGGAGTGTAACACAGCAGGTTGTCGGATTCCTAAAGAGAAATAAAAACACTTAAACACACCTTTTAATAATTCATGCATGAAAGGGTTAAAGAGTGTTTAACAGAATGAAACTAAATATAAAAACTATAACGAGACATTTATCATTTATTATATTTACAGCTGATTAAAACTCATTAAAACTGTTTCTGTCAGAGAAAGAAAAACTCTTCAACTTCTCTGTTTTAGTTTTTCTTTCATTTTCACCAAATGTTAAAATCACAGCATCAGATCCTCTCTGCTCAGCATGGCAGCATGTGGACGAGCATGTGGACGAGCACGTATGGAAGTAAATCTGAAACATCTGCTTTTCAATTTTAATTTCAAACACTGAATTTTTTTTTTCATTGAAATCAGACTTTGAATTTTAAAAGCTGTTGAATTTCAAGAACTGAATTTTTTTTCCTCTAAATTTTTTCTAATGTTTAAAAAAATTCAGTGTCAAAAATTCTGTCTAGTTATCAGGATGTTGACTCTGAATTTTTTGAGATACTGAATTTTTTTCTGTTTAAAAAAATTCAGAGGAAAAAAAAATTCAGTGTTTGAAATTCGATGCAAAAAAATTTAGTGCTAAAAATTAAAATTCAAAAGCAGATGGCCCAGATTTACTTCCATAAGCATGGCAGCAACCAATCAGCTCCTTCAGTGGTTAATTGGCTCGTTAGGTTCGTGTTGAGGTCACATGACGATCATGATGAATGATTTTATATAAATATGTTTTATTATTGCTTCCTTCATTATTAATAGAAGCTGCAACTAAAACACAGGAAGTCAACGTGTTTATACAGGAAGCAGCTGATTCAACCTGATCTCCAGTCAGCTGATTCAGACTGATCTCCAGTCAGCTGATCTCCAGTCAGCTGATTCAGACTGATCTCCAGTCAGCTGATTCAGACTGATCTCCAGTCAGCTGATTCAGACTGATCTCCAGTCAGCTGATCTCCAGTCAGCTGATTCAACCTGATCTCCAGTCAGCTGATCTCCAGTCAGCTGATTCAAACTGATCTCCAGTCAGCTGATGTTTAACCTAACATCTGAAACTGATCTCCAGTCAGTTTGTGAATCTTTTCTTTTCGCAGCAAACAAACAAACAGCAGCTCAGAACGAACCGATCATTAAATATTGATTATTGATTAACTTGCAGAGTGTTTTATATGTTCAGGTTAATATCTGATGAATATTTATTTGCAGCTGTAGAAACTGAAGACTGACCTGAGAGCAGAGGAGCACCTGAGCAGGTACAGCCACAACCAACCAATCACAGAGCAGCAGCGTCAACGTGTCGCCACCTGCAGGCGAAGACGTGAACTGCAGCAAACTGATGATTACTGATAACTGATTATTAATAACTGATTATTATTAATAACTGATGATTATTAATAACTGATTATTAATAAATAACTGATTATTATTAATAACTGATTATTATTAATAACTGATGATTATTAATAACTGATGATTATTAATAACTGATGATTATTAATAACTGATTATTATTAATAACTGATTATTATTAATAACTGATTATTATTAATAACTGATTATTAATAACTGATTATTATTAATAACTGATGATTATTAATAACTGATTATTATTAATAACTGATTATTATTAATAACTGATTATTATTAATAACTGATTATTACTGATGATTATTAGTTTGAGCTGTTTTTGGGAGAGAGACTGATTATTATAAACTGGATAGTTGTGGATTGCTGGATGTGATGTCATCAGTGAACATGTGATGATGTCATCAGTGAACATGTGATGATGTCATCAGTGAACATGTGATGATGTCATCAGTGAACATGTGATGATGTCATCAGTGAACATGTGATGATGTCATCAGTGAACATGTGATGATGTCATCAGTGAACATGTGATGATGTCATCAGTGAACATGTGATGATGTCATCAGTGAACATGTGATTTGAGATTAAAGTTATACATGAAAATGTTTCGTGTGACTCTAAACGTCCAATCAGAGCTCGTTAAATGTTTAATAGAAAGGTCATGCAGGAAGCTCGTTATGTGCAGCTGTCAGAGGTCAGAGGTCAGAGGTCAGAGGTCAAACTAGTCCGTCACATGAGACACGAGTCATGTGATGAAGATTAAATTATCAAATAAAAACTGATATTTAAACTTGTGTCAGTCTCTAAAGATTCAATTTAGTGTTTTCATCTTTATTTTATTCTACATGATTACAGAGTTACATATACACACATATATATATATATATATATATACATATATATAAATATGTATTTATATATATGTATATATATGTGTGTATATAAATAAATATATATATATATATATACACATATATATACATATATATACATATATATAAATATGTATTTATATATATGTATATATATGTGTGTATATAAATAAATATATATATATATATATACATATATATATATATATATTTATATATATGTATATATATGTGTGTATATAAATAAATATATATATATATATATACACATATATACAGGGGGGAGAACAGGTATTTGATAAACTGCTGATTTTGCAGGTTTTCCAACTTACAGCATGTAGAGGTCATTGTTACTCTAACCCATCCCAGCCGTGTGCAGGTCCACACAGCTCTCTGGTGTCGGCCATTGTGGAGAGGTTGGAGTCTGAGTGTGTAGACAGGTGTCTATTATACAGGTAACGTGTTAATACAGGTAAGGAGTGGAGAACAGGAGGTCTGGTTGCTAGGTGATCTAACAGGTCTGGTTGCTAGGTGATCTAACAGGTCTGGTTGCTAGGTGATCTAACAGGTCTGGTTGCTAGGTGATCTAACAGGTCTGGTTGCTAGGTGATCAAATGCTGATGTCATGCAATAAAATGCTAATTAATTATTTAAAAATCATAAAATGTGATTTTCTGGATTTTAGTTTTAGATTCTGTCTCACACAGTTGAAGATGATAAATTACAGACTTCTACATGATAATCAGCAGAGGATCAAATACCTGTTCTCCCCCCTGTATATATATATCTATATATTTATATATTTATATATTTATATATATATTCATGTTCCTGCTCAGCTTCTGGATCATTTTATTCAGATTTTCTCTGATTTATGTTTTATAATAAAAGTTTCTGAACATTTAGAAACAAACAGAATTCAACATAAAGAAAAAATATGACTCAACATAAAAAACAACAAAATATCAGAAATACACGTTCGTCTGATCTGTGACATCACGGTGACATCACCGTGACATCGCTGTGACATCACTGTGACATCACTGTGACATCGCTGTGGCATCACTGTGACATCGCTGTGACATCGCTGTGACATCGCTGTGACATCGCTGACATCGCTGTGACATCACTGTGACATCGCTGTGACATCACAGGTGGGTGTGGTTACAGCTCGTACTGAATCACTTTCATGGCTTTTCAAAAAGAATTTAAACATTTTTGGGCTCTCTGAGGATCCGTAGACGCTCCTCACCGTCACAGGAACCTAAAGGACCCGGACCCCCCTCAGCCTGCCCCCCCCCTCCCCTCAGCCTGCCCCCCCTCCCCTCAGCCTGCCCCCCCCCCTCAGACGTCCTCCAGGTTGAAGACCCTCAGCCTGCCCCCCTCCCCTCAGCCTGCCCCCCCCCTCCCCTCAGCCTGCCCCCCCCCCTCAGACGTCCTCCAGGTTGAAGACCCTCAGCAGCAGGTCCAGGTCCCCCAGGCTGGCGGCGTGGACCAGGTCCGGCCGGTCCATCAGGGACACGGCGATCCGCAGAGCGCTCCAGATGTTGGTGGACTGCTGCAGACTGCAGCGCTGCTGAGTCCGCTGCTGGTTCAGAGCCGCCAGGAAGTTACTGACCGCCTCCCTGCAGGGCACAGGTTAGTGTGTGTGTGTGTGGGTTAGGGTTAGTGTGTGTGTGTGTGTGTGTGTGTGTGTGTGTGTGTGTGTGTGTATATGTGAGTGTGTGCCCCTCCCTGAGCTGCTACCTTATCGTGGTGGAGGGGTTTGTGTGTCCCAATGACCCCAGGAGCTCTCAGTTGTCGGGGGCTTTATGCCCCTGGTAGGGTCTCCCATGGCAAACAGGTCCGGGGGGAGGGGCCAGACAAAGGGTAGCTCAGAAGACCCCAATGACGAGCAAGATAATTGGTTTTTCGTGTCCCTTGCCCAGACGCGGGTCACCGGGGCCCCCCCCCTGGAGCCAGGCCTGGGGGTCGGGCTCGGAGGCGAGCGCTTGGTGGCCGGGCCTTCGCCCATGGGGTCGGGTGCAGTGCGAGCTGAGCAGCAGCCGAAGGCGGGGACCCTGGTGGTCCGATCCTCGGCTGCAGAAGCTAGCTCTAGGGACGTGGAACGTCACCTCTCTGGTGGGGAAGGAGCCTGAGCTGGTGCGGGAGGTTGAGAAGTTCCGGCTAGATATAGTCGGCCTCACCTCGACACACAGCAAGGGCTCTGGAACCAGTCTGGAACCAGTCTGGAACCAGTCTGGAACCAGTCTCCTCCAGAGGGGTTGGACTCTGGTCCACTCTGGAGTTGCCACTGGTGAGAGGTGCCGGGCAGGGGGGGCAATACTTATTGCCCCCCCGGCTTGGTGCCTGTATGTTGGAGTTTACCCCGGTAGACGAGAGGGTAGCCTCCCTCCGCCTTCGGGTGGGGGGGCGGATCCTGACTGTTTGTGCCTATGGTCCAAACAGCAGCTCAGAGTATCCACCCTTCTTGGACTCCTTGGAGGGGGGGCTGGAAAGTCTCCCTCTGGGGATTCCCTCGTTCTGCTGGGGGACTTCAACGCCCACGTTGGCAGCGACAGTGAGACCTGGAGGGGTGTGATTGGGAGGAACGGCCCCCCCCCGATCTGAACCAGAGTGGTGTTCTGTTATTGGACTTCTGTGCTCGTCACAGGTTGTCCATAACGAACACCATGTTC
>NC_070589.1:35417414-35422414 GCF_027409825.1 Scomber japonicus
AGGACTTTATGTTTAACCCTCCTGTTGTGCTCCCGGGTCAAATTGACCCATCTGTTTTGACTCTTCCTTCCTTTCTTCCTCCTTTCCCTCCTTTCCTTCCTTCCTTCCTTCCTCCCTCTTTTCCATCCTTCTCTCCTTCTCTCCTTTCCTTCCTTCCTCCTTTCCTCCTCCCTCTTTTCCATCATTCTCTCCTTCTCTCCATTCCTTCCTTCCTTCCTTCCTCCTTTCCTTCCTTCCCTCCCTCCTTCATTTCTTCCTCCTTTCCTCCCTTTTTCCTTCTTCTTTCCTTCCTTCCCTCTTTCCTTCCTCCCTCCTTTCCTTCCTTCCTCCCTTCTTCCTTCCTCCCTCCTTTCCTTCCTTCCTACTTTGCTCCCTCCTTTCCTTCCTTCTTCCTTCCTTTCCTTTCTTCCTCCCTCCTTTCCTCCCTTCTTCCTTCCTTTCCTTCTTTCCTCCCTCCTTTCCTTCCTTCCTACTTCTCTCCCTCCTTTCCTTCCTTCTTCCTTCCTTCCTTCCTTCCTTCCTTCCTTCCTTCCTACTCGAGCACAACAGGAGGGTTAAGTAATTGAGACTCTGAGATAAGCCCCCTCACTGTGTGGCAGAGTGTTTTTGGAGCGGGGGCTTCACCTCTGAGTCCTGCGGGTCCTGCAGGATGGCGGCCTCCATCAGCAGCACGGCAGCGTTCAGGTCTCCCTCCCGAGCTTTCTCCTGACCCTCAGCGAAGGCGTTGGGCCAGTCTCTGTACGGGTTGGTAGGGTTGAAGAAGTAACCCTGCAGGAGGAAGGAGATAGGAGGTAGGAGGTAGGAGGCAGGAGGCAGGAGGCAGGAGGCATGAAGTAGGAGGTAGGAGGCAGGAGGCAGAAGGTATGAGGTAGGAGGTAGGAGGCAGGAAGTAGGAGGCAGGAGGTAGAAGGGAGGAGGCAGGAGGTAGGAGGCAGGAGGCAGGAGGTAGAAGGGAGGGGGCAGGAGGTAGGAGGCGGGAGGTAGGAGGCAGGAGGTAGGAGATAGGAGATAGGAGGCAGGAGGCAGGAGGTAGAGGCGGGAGGCAGGAGGTATGAGGCAGGAGGCAGGAGGTAGGAGGCAGGAGGTAGGAGGTAGGAGGTAAGAGGCAGGAGGTAGAAGGTAGGAGGTAGGAGGCAGACGGTAGGAGGTAAGAGGCAGGAGGCAGGAGGTAGGAGGTAGGAGGTAAAAGGTAGGAGGCAGGAGGCAGGATGTAGAAGGTAGAAGGCAGGAGGTAGGAGGCAGGAGGCAGGAGGTAGAAGGGAGGAGGCAGGAGGTAGGAGGTAGGAGGTAGGAAGCGGGTGGCAGGAGGTAGAAGGTAGGAGGTAGGAGGCAGAAGGTAGGAGGTAAGAGGCAGGAGGTAGGAGGCAGGAGGTAGGAGGCAGGAGGTAGAAGGTAGGAGGCAGGAGGTAGGAGGTAGGAGGTAGGAGGTAGAAGGTAGGAGGCAGGAGGCAGGAGGTAGGAGGCAGACGGTAGGAGGTAAGAGGCAGGAGGCAGGAGGTAGGAGGTAGGAGGTAGGAGGTAGAAGGTAGGAGGCAGGAGGTAGGAGGTAGAAGGCAGGAGGTAGGAGGCAGGAGGCAGGAGGTAGAAGGCAGGAGGTAGGAGGTGGGAGGCAGGAGGTAGGAGGCAGGAGGTAGGAGGTAGAAGGTAGGAGGCAGGAGGTAGAAGGTAGGAGGCAGGAGGTAGGAGGCAGACGGTAGGAGGTAAGAGGCAGGAGGCAGGAGGTAGGAGGTAGGAGGTAGAAGGTAGGAGGCAGGAGGCAGGAGGCAGGATGTAGAAGGTAGGAGGTGGGAGGTGGGAGGCGGGAGGCAGGAGGCGGGAGGTGGGAGGTAGGAGGTGGGAGGCAGGAGGCAGGAGGCGGGAGGTAGGAGGCAGGAAGTAGGAGGTGGGAGGCGGGAGGTAAGAGGCAGGAGGTAGGAGGTAGGAGGTAGAAGATAGGAGATAGGAGGTAGGAGGCAGGAGGCAGGAGGTAGGAGGCAGGAGGTAAGAGGCAGGAGGTAGGAGGCAGGAGGCAGGAGGTAGCAGGGGAGAGGCAGGAGGTAGGAGGTAGGAGACAGGAGGTGGGAGGTGGGAGGCAGGAGGTAGAAGGCAGGAGGTAGGAGGCAGGAGGTAAGAGGCAGGAGGTAGGAGGCAGGAGGCAGGAGGTAAGAGGCAGGAGGTAGCAGGGGGGAGGCAGGAGGTAGGAGGCAGGAGGTAGGAGGTAGGAGGTACAAGATAGGAGATAGGAGGTAGGAGGCAGGAGGCAGGAGGTAGGAGGCAGGAGGTAAGAGGCAGGAGGTAGGAGGCAGGAGGTAGGAGGTAGGAGGTAGGAGGCAGGAGGTAGGAGGCAGGAGGTAAGAGGCAGGAGGTAGGACGCAGGAGGCAGGAGGTAGGAGGTAGGAGGCAGGAGGTAGGAGGCAGGAGGCAGGAGGTAAGAGGCAGGAGGTAGGAGGCAGGAGGCAGGAGGTAGCAGGGGGGAGGCAGGAGGTAGGAGGCAGGAGGTAGGAGGTAGGAGGTAGAAGATAGGAGATAGGAGGTAGGAGGCAGACGGTAGGAGGTAAGAGGCAGGAGGCAGGAGGTAGGAGGTAGGATGTAGAAGGTAGAAGGAAGGAGGTAGGAGGCAGGAGGCAGGAGGCAGGAGGTATGAGGCAGGAGGCAGGAGGTAGGAGGCAGGAGGCAGGAGGTAGGTGGCAGGAGGTAGGAGGCAGGAGGCAGGATGTAGAAGGTAGAAGGCAGGAGGTAGGAGGTAGGAGGTAGGAGGTAGAAGGTAGAAGGTAGGAGGCAGGAGGTAGGAGGTAGAAGGTAGACGGTAGGAGGCAGGAGGCAGGAGGTAGGTGGCAGGAGGTAGAAGGCAGGAGGCAGGAGTAAGGAGGTAGGAGGTAGGAGGTAGAAGATAGGAGATAGGAGGTAGGAGGTGGGAGGTAGAAGGCGGGAGGCGGGAGGTAGGAGGCAGGAAGTAGGAGATAGGAGGTAGGAGGTGGGAGGTAGGAGGCGGGAGGCGGGAGGCGGGAGGTAGGAGGCAGGAAGTAGGAGGTAGGAGGCAGGAGGTAGGAGTTAGGAGGCAGGAAGTAGGAGTTAGGAGGCAGGAGGCAGGAGGTAGGAGGTAAGAGGCAGGAGGTAGAAGGTAGAAGGCACGAGGTAGGAGGCACGAGGTAGGAGGCAGGAGATAAGAGGCAGGAGATAGGAGGTAGGAGGTAGGAGGCAGGAGGCGGGAGGCAGGAGGCGGGAGGCAGGAGGTAGGAGGTAAGAGGCAGGAGGTAAGAGGCAGGAGGTAGAAGGTAGAAGGCAGGAGGCAGGAGGTAGGAGGTAGGAGGCAGGAGGTAGGAGGCAGGAGGCAGGAGGCAGGAGGTAAGAGGCAGGAGGTAGGAGGTAGAAGATAGGAGGTAGGAGGTAGGAGGCAGGAGGTGGGAGGCAGGAGGTAGGAGGCGGGAGGCAGGAGGTAGGAGGCAGGAGGTAGGAGGCAGGAGGAAGGAGATAGGAGGTAGGAGGCAGGAGGTAGAAGGCAGGAGGCAGGAGGTAGGAGGTAGGAGGTACGAGGCAGGAGGTACGAGGTAGGAGGTAGGAGGCAGGAGACAGGAGGTAGGAGGCAGGAGGCAGGAGGTAGCAGGGGGAGGCAGGAGGTGAGAGGATTAAAATGATTAAAATGAAAGATTAAAGGTCCGTCCACACTGAGAACCATGTCCAGTATGAGCCGTTACTGCTGTAGTATGCTGTGTGTTAGTGTTAGGGCTGTCAAACGATTAATTTTTTAAATCGAGATTAATCGCAGAGTTTCCGTAGTTAATCGCGATTAATCTTGTTTTGAATTGCACGTTTAAAATCCTGTTATTTTCCATTTGAAGGCAGTTTTAAGCCCATAATGTAAAGCATTTCTTACCAGAGTGTCTTAACTGGGAATCAATCACGGCTCTGCTGCGACTCCCACACTCCAAAATGCTCCTTTGGTGGAGCTGAGGCTGGCTTGGCTGCACCTGGGTGTTTAGCGTGGAGGTGCTAACTCAAACTCCACGTACTCCGGTGGTAGTTAAACTCCGTTTGACACAGGTTGCATTTTACTTTTGACTTGTCAACTGAAGCGTCTGGAAGTGTTTTAAAGTTAAACAAGCCGTTCAAAAGTCCAGTAGCTCTCTTACTTTCCATCAGCGCGGTAGGTTTACTGCAGGAGGCCACTTCAAAGCATAGCGCTACAGCTAGAGGAGCCGTCTACGGGAGGGAAGGAAAGGAGGAAGGAAGGAAGGAAGGAAGGAAGGAAGACAAGAGAAGACAGATGGTAGGAAGAGAAGACCGGAAGGAAGAAAGGAAGGAAAAGAAGACAAGGAGGAAGGGAGAAAGGTAGGAAGGACAGACAGAAGGAAGGAAGGAAAAAAGGGATAAGAAAGAAGAGAAGACCGGAGGGAAGGAAGAAAGGAAGGAAAGAAGGAAGGAAGGAAGGAAAAGAAGACAAGGGGGAAGGGAGAAAGAAAGGTAGGAAGGACAGACGGAAGGAAGGAAGGAAAAGAGGAAGAAGGAAACTGGGCCGCGGTAGGTTTACTGCAGGAGGCCACTTCAAAGCATAGCGCTACAGCTAGAGGAGCCATCTACGGGAGGGAAGGAAAGGAGGAAGAAAGGAAGGAAGGAAGGAAGGAAGGAAGGAAGGGAAGAGAAGACAGATGGTAGGAAGAGAAGACCGGAAGGAAGGAAGGAAGGAAGGAAGGAAGAAAAGAAGGAAGGAAGGAAGGAAAAGAAGACAAGGAGGAAGGGAGAAAGAAAGGTAGGAAGGACAGACGGAAAGAAGGAAGGAAAAGAGGAAGAAGGAAACTGGGTCTGCTAGCCGCTAATATATATATATAATAATGATTAGTGCTGTATGTCAGGGCCAGAGGAGCTGATTCAGGGTGATGATCAGAAGTATTTCAGACTCCAGCTGCTCTGATGTTCCAGCGTTAGCGATGAAGCTTTACGATAAATAAATAAGGATTCTGATTGGCTGTCAGCGTCTGAACGTGACATTTAAAACTACTTATTTATAGTTATAGTTCTCAGTG